>NC_056631.2:15600387-15832887 GCF_002870075.4 Lactuca sativa
TCAGACAAAGATCTAAATTCAGTTTTTTGGTCTCTTTTCTGGTACTCACGAAATCATATCCTCTCATTCTCTTTCTTTTTATCTGATTTAATCCGAGTCTTATCCAATTGAGGATTTGGGAGTACCACCCAAATACTTCGATTAGAAAGTGATTATCACGATTCTCAAATTTCCAAGTGCCACTACACCATATTTCTAACATTCTAGAGTGAACTACGGATACCAAAGTAGGATTTCGGAGACAGTTTTCCAATTTTTTTTTTGAGATTATGTTTGTTAGAACATGAAAAGTAATCCTTAAGCAATCCGAGATGAAGCATGTCCGAGGTGAAAGCATTCTGAAGTGAAGTCCATTCCGAAGTCAAGATCAGTCTGAGATGCATCTTTGTGTTGAAGTATTTTGTGTCTGTAATGTGCATTTATTATTGCAAGTACTACTTTGTATTGTACTTATTGTCTCATAGTATAGTATAAGCAACAAGATTAACAACAATGAATGTGACAGCCTGCTCATATTCATAAGTCTCATAGTCCATGCACACTTTATCAGATTTGTCTTTTAGTTACTCCTTAACTATTTAAGAAGTAGTCATCTTTGTATCAAAGTGTGGAATATGCACATTTTTCACTTATATCAAGAGTCATTCAGTCAATGATTCTATCTTACATTCTTCTTGTTCTTGAATCACTTTACATTGTTCATACTTATTAATTATTTATACTTTGAGCACTTAGTTGATTATCTTAATTCTAAGAAAAGACCGGTTTACCAGATTTGACTGGATCTTTATTATTAATAGACATTGATTTTAAGTTAATTCAAGGTTTGAGTTCACAAACCTTGTACATGCAGATCTTTTCTTTCATAATTGGTATCAAAGCCTAAGTGGTTGTCCTTTGAATCCATAAGAAAATATTATAGTTGGTTGTAGATTACCTTGGTATCTCAATCATTTCTATGTTAAGGATAAAATTTCTTCTATATATCACTTTAGCTCTAATATCTTAACTTCAGTTGATGCTTCTAATCAATCTTAACAAATGTATTCAATGCAATAACAAATAGCATGGGTTGCCCAACACGTGCTCCATTGCCAGTTGTTGAAGAGTATGATCACTAGAAAGTTAGAATGGAGATATTTTTTCTTGGTAAATAAAAAGGTGAAGAAATATGGAGATCAGTGAAAGAAGGTCCTCATGTTCCGGTAAGACAAGTGGTTAGAGATGTTGTATCTATTGTCATGGGTTAAGTAGAATCTTGACCAGCACCACTAACTGCAACATACATTGAGAAGATTCATGAGGATTAAATCGCCTTCTATGAAATGGTTGTTGGTGTAACTCTATCTCTCTTTGAGCACATTAAGTTGTGTAAATTAGCTAAGGAGATTTGGGATACACTACAACATTTGTTTGAAGGATCAGAGAACATGAAGGATAAGCGTTTGACATATGTTTTAAACGACTTCGACACCTTCACAACAAGTCCTGGTGAATCTGTAGCCTTTGTATCAAATCGGTATAGGATCAAGGTGAACAACATGACAACACAAGGAGTAGCCCAAACTTCACTATAATACAATCTCAAGTTCATCAACAACCTTGGAAAAGAATGGGGAAATGTTAAGTCCTGTCTTCCAAGTAGTGGGTCTCTTATGAAATTGAAGCTCTATCAGCTGTTTGACAAACTGCAAGGTCATGAATCTAACATTGCTCAAACGTTGAGAGAACATTTAGGGGGTCCCCTCTCTTTAGTCAGCTCGGTTAATCCACTGATTTTGAACCCATTTGCTTCAGATCCATTTAGAGTCATCCCACCTATTCCACCTGTTCAACCTACACCACCTGTCGCACTTGTTTCTCCAATTTCGAACTATCACTTTGAAAAAAACCTTAATCTAGAATCCGCTGCTTCCGATCTTCTTTTCAAGCTCCTCACCAAAGCAATCCTAAACCTTACCGTAAACCCACTGAAAATCCACCGACATATCGACCCAACATTCTGAATCGCTTCTCGGAACCTTAGGAAGTTCCAAACTCAGCCAAGCCCAAGATTGTATGTTACAAATGTGGTCTTGGAAACCATTATGATTAGGGATGAGCATTGAAACCGGGTACCCGCTTTTGGAACCGGAACCGCCTCAGAACTACTGGTTCTGGAACTGGAACTGCCTTAAACGGTTCCGGTTCCGGTTCCTAAAATTATGGAACCGCCTTAAGCGGTTCCGGCTCCAATTCTCATTTTTTCGGAACCGCTACCCGCTGGGTACCCGCCGAAACCGGTTTATATATATATATATATATATATATATATATATATATGTATATATATATATGGCTATGTTATTTTGTTTTTTACATTTATTGTGTGCTAGAATGCACCAATAGAAATTTAATAAATTAAATAATTATTTAATTAAATAAATATAGATATTAAATGATATCCATAATTATATGTATATTAAATGATATCCATAATTAAATTTCTTTTTTTATGAAAACTAATTAAATCCGTCATTAATGTCAGCAAAAGCATTCTTTCAAAATGAATTTGCATCTAGGTTTTTATATATGAGTTCGTATTTTGTTTAAGGACTCACTCACTTAAAATACAATAAAGGTGCATAGAATATGAAGAACGAGAGTGTATTCTACTAGAATACAGTCTCATTCTGCTGGATTACACTCTCATTCTTCTAGATATGAATTCATTCTGAAAGAATATTATTGTTGACATTAATAACGAATTTAATTGGTTTCCTTAAAAACGAGTTATAAGTATCGATAGCATTTAATATACAAATAATTAATATTAAATTCCTATTGGTGCATTCTAGCACACAATAGATATGGAAAACATTTGAACCTACCTCTCTCTCTCTCTCTCTCTCTATATATATATATATATATATATATATATATACACACACACACACATATATATATATATATATATATATATATATATATATATTAGTATTTCATATAAATATATGTGTGTTACATAGACCAGATTACAATATATTGGTCCGATTTTGTCCATCTTTGGTCCGTATTGATTCAATTTGGATCGAACTAAGTTGCGGTTTTATCGACGAAAGTTAACAAAGTTAATGTAACCGGGTTACCCGCTACCGGAACTAGAACCGCCGGTTCCAGGAATGGTTCCAAAAATTTAAGAACCGCCTAGGGTGGTTCCGGTTCCGGTTCTAGCTTTCTAGGAACCGCCGGTTTCGGTTCCGGTTCTCGACAAATGAGGCGGGTACCCGCTTATACTCATCCCTAATTATGATAAGGATTGTTTGGTTGAAGTTCCTTAAAAACAAAGGTGAAAGACTTTCCTTACTATTCTCGTCAAGCACAAGAAGTTGCTGAAAGTGAAAAGACATTTGCCACCATGGTTTCAAGGAATGTTGATGGGTATTGGTCATCTGGTGATGAAGGTGAAGGAAAATATGCAAGAAACTTGTGTCTTATGGCTAGACAGTCAATTGAGTGTGATGAAGGTTACTGGTCCTCTGGTTTGGAAGTTGATGATGAGTATGTTGATCCACACTACTACTACATGGCAACCAATGATCCACCTGGCCGAAGCATCATCCAGCAGGTAAAATATATAATTATTGATAATAACTTTGATTTATCTATTTGTGAACCTTACCTAACTCAAATTCAATTAGATATGACAGTTATTCATAGAGCCTATGAGTCTGCCATAGAATATAGTGAGAAGTTGGATAGTGAGTTGACTACACTTAGATTACATTTTGAAGACTGCAAGCTTAAGATTGAATCATTAGAAAAAGAGCTTGTAATGGACAAAGATGAATGTATTATCTTGGATGACAAATTTGAAATTTCAATTAGTGAAAGAAATATCTTGGTTACTGATAACAAATGTCCTAATGCGAAAATTGATGTTTTGCATAACTCAATTGATATTCTTGAAGCTAATGAAAGAATGAGACATAATTTTCATCATCCCTGGTCCAAAGCACTTGGTCTTAGAAGCAAGTTTTAGAAACTGGTTGTTCATCCTCTGAAGGAACTTCAAAACTTAACATTTTTGGGAGATATTCCGAACCATACTTATTTGGATACCTCGGTCCCACCATTTTTGTCCCTTCATGAGATCCCAAACAAATATCAGTCATTGATTCCTGAGTTCAAACCAATCACTATTACATGCCTCGATTCTATGTAATTTTCGCCTCTGATATCCTTGGACCTAAATCAGTCTTCAGATCCCTTACAGAGCACATGCAGTACTGGAGTTTGCATTTAGAACTCCAACTCCCCGAACAATTGTGTTATTGAGGAAATCATTCCTGAGACAAAACGGACATGACTCAGACCAATTCAATTCCATTAAGGCATCTCTCGATAGTGATATACAAATTAAGAGTGATAACAACACTTCTTCAAATTCCTATGTCTCCAACTCTAATGTGGTTTCTAAATCTACCTTAGTGCCAATTATGCCTCTTTTCAACAATCCATCGGTTGGACAAACTTCCAAGTTATCATCTGACTCTCGAAAGAAACCTTTGTTGAACAAGAAAGAAATTGTTCATCCAAAGACTGAAGCTAGGAAAGCTCTTGAAAAAGAAACTAGGTCTAGGAAATGCTCTATATTCCTTGAGAAATCCGAGAAGAAAGTGCCTCAAACAGTCAGTCTAGCTACTAGGAATCATAATACTTTCATGCATGTTAAGATTTGTAAGAGACCATTTATTCATGTTAGCTTGGATATTCGTAGTACATATGGAAATAGTTGTGTGAAAAATGTTATTGTTGAGACCTCATCTAAGAAACCTGACTCTCCTCAAAAAGTATCTTCTTCTATGTTTAATGCTACATGGGATGACACGATGATCGGAACACCTTTTTTCATAAACTCTTAAAGGTTCAAAACAACAAGTTGAATGGAAAGTTAAAAAAATATGAAAAACCAAACAAAACACCTCGGAACACAGTTCTTCTAGCAACATCTAATAAAATTGCTCCTCTGAGGAAAGTAGTGCCCAAACAACCGATGGTCGAGTATGATTTTTGGATAAATGAAAAGACCCTGACATTCTGCATCTTTTCAAAAGAATCTCAGAAAAAGCCTTCCAAGATACCGGCTATTCAAAAATCACAAACCAAGTGCAAAGCCCAATCTAAAGTCCCTAAATCTAACTCGGAGCCTATAAACTCAAAACTCACTGATTTTGTAAGCTTTTTGTGGTTCAAAACAAGATACAATATGGTGTATTGCTAGTGCTTGTTCCATGCATATGATTGGGTAGAAAGATTTTCTACGTGATCTCAAACTTAATCTAAATTCTTGTTATGTTACTTATGGCAACAACTCAAATTCACAAATTCAAGGTTATGGCGTCCTGACCAACGAAAATCTCTCTATCTCCAATGTGGCTTATGTATCTGATCTTAGGCATAATCTGATCAGTGTTGCCCAACTCACTGATGCAAATCAGAGAGTTGATATCTGTAAGAAGCACAGCTACGTTATGACAGAAGAGTGAAAACAATGTCTTATCAAATCATATCACATCAAGAATATGTATCCCTTAGACATTAACATGATCATCAGAAAGCCTCAACTTTGTCTTCCCTCAAAATCTGTTCCTGACATAAGTTGGCTATGGCACTGGATGCTTGCTCCTCTCAACTTCTGGTACATGAATGATCTGGTTTCTGGAGAAACAGTTCGAGTTCTGCCACTCCTCAAATTTGAAAATGATCATCTTTGCACTACGTGTGAATGTAGGAAGCAATCAAAGAAAGAACATCCTGTTCTAATTGAAAAATCCATTTTAGATCCTCTTGAACTTCATCATATCGATCTTTGTGGACCATCTGTCCTAGAAAGCTTACATCACAAAAAGTACATTCTTGTGATTGTTGACGACTACACAAGGATCACCTGGGTTTTCTTCTTAAGGCTAAAATTAGAAACTGCCGTCAAGCTCATAAATTTCATCAAAGGCATTAAAGTTCTTATTAAACTTCCTATTCAATGAATTATAAGTAACAATGGATCCGAGTTTACAAATGCCACATTTGAAAATTTTCTTACCGACAAAGGAATTGAACATAATTTTTCTGCTCCCTACTCTCCTCAACAAAACGATGTTGTTAAAATAAGAAATCAAACTCTAGTTAAAGCCACTCGGTTGATGTTGAACTTTGCAAACATTCTCCTCTATCTCTTAGCTGAAGTCATCTCCAAAACCTGCTTCACTTAATATGAAAGCATATTAACTGTCTTCTCAACATGACACCATATGAAGCAATGAATCAAAAACCAAGTATCTCATTTTTTCACATTTATGATGTCAATGATTTATCAAAAACAACCGTGATCAACTCACCAAGTTTCAACCGAAATCTAATGAAGCCATCTTTTTGAGATACTCAGCCGAATCTAAAGCTTACAATGTTCTGAATCGTAGAACTTGTGTAATTGAAGAAAGCTTTGATATCACTTTTGATGATAATTTTGTTCGGAACTCAGTTCCTACTCATGTTACAACACATATCATGGAGTCTGATGCTCCACCTCCCAGAGCTCCGAATCCTCAAATTATCTATAAGTTGATTTTGAAAGCCTGTTCAGACCAACAGAAACTACTCTTGATTCGAAATCTCGATCAATACCATCCTCATCCGCCACTCTGGTTGCTCAAAATGTTTCTAGTCTGATGCCAACATTTCCTCCATTTGATTCTGATGTGTTTCAACCTTCTCAGGTTGAGGGGGAGAATAGCAATCCAACCCTCTAATCAAATATATATGGATTTCAAGATTCAACATATCAATTCGCTAAAATCAATCCAATTCCAAACAACAATGAAGATGATGTCAACTTCTTCAACTTTCTGAACGATGACGATGCTTTCATAACCGGTTCAGAAGTTTAGGGAAAGCATCATCCTCAAATTCAAATTGTTTAGGGGGAGCAACACAACCCCATTTTTGATATCGAATCATTTTCCGCTCATGAAATTCTGACAATGTATACATGGACAAATGGTCATCCTCCGAATCAAGTAATTGGAAATCTCAACGCTGGAGTTCAAACGCGCTCGACAACTAACATTCAAAATGCGTGTCACTTATCGACATTCATATCAATGGTTGAACCTAATTCCATCAAATAAGCCTTAGAACATTCAGATTGGATAACAGCCATGCAAGAATAGTTAGCAGAATTTAACAGAATTCAAGTGCGGATACTTGTCCCTCCTCCTCAGAATCACCTATTGTTGGTACAAGATGGGTCTTCCGAAACAAACTCGATGACTTTGGAGTTATAATGTGAAACAAAGAAAGATTGGTAGCTAAAGGATTTACTCAGATCGAAGGACTTGACCATGATGAGATATTTTTCCCTGTTGCCCGTCTTGAATCTATCTGAATATTTCTCGCTTATGCTACTCACAAAGGCTTTAAAGTTTACCAAGTGGACATCAAGAGTGTTTTTCTTAATGGTGAACTTGATAGTGAAGTATATCTTCAACAACCTCCTGGGTTTATTAATCTTTCATATCTGAACTAATTTTACAAACTCCAAAAAGTTGTTTATGACCTCAAACAAACTCCTTGCGTCGGGTATGGGACTCTCACTGATTTTTTGAAGCATTCTGGTTTTCAAAGAGTCAATCTCGATCCCATATTATTCTGAAGAACAAAATGGAAACATCTCATGTTAGTACAAATCTATGTCGAAGATATCACTTTTGGATCAATTGATCCGACGATGATTGTTGACTTTGCTAAACTAATGGTTAGTTGATTCCAAATGTGTATGAATCGTGAATTAAGCTTCTTCCTTGGAATGCATGTTAAACATATAAACAGAGGACTCTTCATTCATCAAGAGAAATACATTTCCAAACTTCTGAAGAAATAATCAGTAGACACATGTGCCTCTGCAAAGGTTTCAATGGGTTTCAGACACAAGATCTTTTCGGGCCCATCCAGTGTTGTCGTTGATCAGAAGAAATATAGGGGAATGATTGAAGCACTACAGATGTATCCAGCAGCTTCCGAAGAAGCTATATCCTCTATGCTAGTGGTGGAGAGGGAAGGCAAACAGGTTCCCATCCATTTTGTTAGCAGGTCCTTATAATGTAACGCCCATATTTCTGGGCTAGGCATTAATATTGATGTAATAGTCCAGGTTAACCTTTGTAACTTATTTTGAAATAATAAGAATGTATTATTTGAGTATTATGTGTTTTATGTTTATTGTTGGCTTAAATGAATTAAGAATAAAAATAAGCATAAAAATAAAATATTAGATAAAACCGATATCGATACATGAAGACGTAGTTGTCGTGGAAAGGTTTCCGAAAATATATAGAATGCCAAAATCCGAGTTATAATGAAGAAGTTATGATCTGTCAAAGTTTCGCGACAGAACTGGTACGACACTGCATGACGTAAATAGTGAGTTTATGAAAGAGCGATATTTAGCCTTAGTGATTTAAATGAAAGTCGTAGAATACGTTAAACCAAGAGCATCCATAAAAAGAACATCTAAATCTGACTTCGTATAAGGAAGTTATGATTTTTCGAAGTTTCGCCTTAGTGGTATGCAACCCAAATCTCGAAATTGAGATCAAGGGATATTTGGCCGAAACAATCTAAACGAGAATCGAAGATCTCGTCGATAGTAGTCCAACGGTGAAAAGACAGACGAAAGCGGATGTTAGATGAAGAATTTATAAATTTCTAACGGAGTTTTCCTGTCCCGGCCTACTAAAAATAATATAATATCAATAAAGTCAAAATTAGCCGACGGAGTCTAAACTAAGGTTGTAGAGCATAGTCTCACCTACGCATGGATATAAAGAACGTCAAAAACGGAGCTCGTATGCAAAAGTTATGAATTTATGAAGTTTTTAAATAAATAAATAAAATAAATAAAAATATTAATTCGGAGCTTATCCGAAGTCGTGACGCGTCCGGTCCGATCCACCCAGTACGCCCAGCGTACATGTCGGCAGAGGAGTACGCCCAACGTACTCTTTGAGTACACCCAACGTAAATCAGGGTTCAGCCCCTATAAATAGAACTTGAGGGCTACCGATCTTTTTGCTAATTTCCACTCCTTCATCCCCTTTTTCTTTCTTCTACTTTGCGAGAAATACCCCCGAAGCCACGGTATCAACCCCGACACCCAAAGCGAGTCCCGAAGACCCGAAGATCACGGAGAAGAAAAGAGTTTCCGAGCCGAAGCTCTGCTTGCGAGAAGCCCGATGTGTGAAGATATCCCGGTTTCATCGAAGATTATTATTTTAAGAGTCGTAGTGTTGTCCGGACATCTTCTTATCAAGTGAGCATGTAGTTGCTTTCTTCTAACATATAGATATGAATTATTTCTCTATAAAATACGTGCTATGTGTTTATATATTATCTGTTATTTGGAATGAGTATTGAATGAATATATTATACTGATTTTAAGTTGTGTATGAATGTGTGTGTGTATATATATATATATATATATATATATATATATATATATATATATATACACAAAAATGTTAGGTAAAACATGTGTAGATAGTTGAGGTGTGATGAAATAAAATTAATGATAGGCCTCGATGTTGTTGTTGATCTAGTCATCTAGCAGAGTATGGATGACGACCATAGACTCTTTCTAGACAGTCCCGTGAAACACTGGCGGGTTCATAACCTGTAAGTGTTGTGAACGATGTGGTCACCAGTGTACTCTATCCCCCTCATGGTTGCCTTTAGGACATCTATTGTTGAGGAAACCCCTTTGCAGTAATGTCCATCTCGATGACGAATCCTAGATTAGGTCCCTTGTAATAGTTGTTGTCATAGGGACGTAAAGTGAGGATAACGGGAATGGGTAATCGGGTTATTGTTGGTTGGTGAATTTAAATATAACTATTTATTGTGGGTTGAAAACCCTATATGCTCACGAGGCTCCTAAGCCTGACCCACTCAGTTTCTTTGTATTACATTTACTGGCGCGAGAGCATAAGTTGGACAACTTGTGAAGATATTTTGTTTATAGGCAGTCGTTGTATATAACTGTTGTAAGGCTTATAATGTGCCGTTTATGCTTTTGGTATGTACCGGACCATGACATCCCGACTTTTGTTATATATGAAAATACATTTCTTTAAGGAATGTTTTGATAAATTTTATTTATCATATTTTGTTTTGGAACAAATTCCGCAACTCTTTTAAATCAAATGATTACTCTGAAAATTATTTTAAAAACATAAATTAAATCGGTCTTTTCTGGCTATGATTTTGGGGATGTCAGATACAAGGACCAGAGGTCAATTTCCCAGCCTTAGAAAAAACTGGTCCTCGCCCTGGTATACGCTGTTAGACGGCTGCAGAGGTATTTTCAAGCCCACAAAGTGGATGTTCTGACTAGTTATCCTATAAAGCAAGTGCTGCTAAGGCCGGAAAAGTCCAGGCGCCTGGCCAAGTGGGCCATAGAATTAGGCGAACATGATATCGATTACCACCCCTGGACTAGCATCAAGGCCCAGGCCCTCACATACTTCCTGGTTGAGATTCTAAATACCATTAAGGGAGTGCCAACGATGATCTCCGTCGACCCACTCGAGCCTGAAGCTCGAAAAGAACCCTAGAAGCTATACACCGATGGCGCAGCAAGCAAGGAAGATCCAGGCGCAGGCCTGATCCTACAAATCCCCAAGAGTGAAGAGATTACTTATGCGTTGTGATTCGACTTCCAAGTATCGAACAACGAGGTAGAGTACGAAGCACTTTTAGCAGGTCTGAGGCTAGCCGAGGAGGTTGGCGCAAAACAACTAGCGGCCCTCGGTGATTCGTTACTTGTCACAAACCAAATAAACGGAAAATATGAGGCAAAGGAACCTAGGATGAAAAAATACCTAGATGCAGTCCGTAACTTAGCCAACACACTCAAAACTTTTTCAATAAAACAAATCTCCCGCGGAAAAAAAATGCAAGGGCATCCCCTCTCAGCAAACTGGCCTCTACTTCATATGATCACCTCACAAAGAAAGTGTTAGTCGAAGTACTCCTAGAGAGAAGTATCGATAACGAAAAGGTCAATACAATATCGGCTCCGCCAGAATGGGCCTAACCCTATGTCGATTACTTGCACCATGGCGTGCTCCCGGATGACCCAGAGGAGGCGAGAAAAGTCAAAATCAGAGCACTGCATTTTGCGATCAGGGACAATCAACTATACCGAAGAGGGTATTTAATCCCATGGCTTAAGTGCATCTCTAAAACAGAGGGATAGACGTTCCTCGAAGAAATCCATTCTAGGGACGTAGCAGCACACGAAGGCGCTCACGCACTCACAGGCAAAATACTCCGCCTAGGGGTATATTGGCCAGATGTGTACAACGATGCCGCAACCCTATCCAAGAAATGCAAAGAATGCCAAGCATTCGCTCCTTTCCAAAACCAATTGGCAATGCCATTAACTAGCATCACCAGCCCCTGGCCCTTCCATCAATGGGGGATCGATATAGTGGAACCTTTCCCACCGGCACTGAGGGCATGAAGTTTTTGTTGGTTGTCGTGGGTTATTTTACCAAATGGATAGAGGCGGAACCACTGGCCATCGTCACTGGCAATCAGATGATAAAATTTATAACCAAGAACATCTTGGCCCATTTTGGAACTCCTAGGATCCTCATAAGTGACAACGACACGCAATTTGAAGGAAGTCCTGCAAGGAGTGGTGAGAAGACAAGAAAATCAATCGCAGGTTCACATCAGTAGCACATCCTCAGGCCAACGGACAGAATGAGATATCAAAGAAAACCATAGTTAATGGTTTGAAGAAAATTTTACTCAGATCAATGTCCATTTGGGTGGATGAACTCCCATCCGTGTTGTGGTCATATCATACCACAACAAGGTTAAGTATAGGAGAAACCCCATATAGTCTAAAGTATGTGACAGAAGCAGTCATCCCCTGGAAAGAGTGGCAATATCCTTGCAAACGGAGAGTTCCGAGGAAGTAGCCAATGAAAATGGGCGACACTGTGACAACCCGAAATTTCCATTCTGAACAAACCATATCAATCCAATAGAAGTTAGAACAGTTACAGTGAAATTCCAGACTTCAGGTATAAGTTTGGCAGTTTTTCAGGATTTACACTTAAGGAGATATCAGGAGAGTGGATGCACTAAGGTTTTGTGCAACACTGTTATTCCAATACTCTAGGATATTAGAGTTCATTCCGGGAATAAAAATATTTTTTGCCAAAAATCTCAGGACTATATATAGAAATCTAAGCCATATTCATTCATTAGTTACATTTCCAATTAGAGAAAAGCCAAATTCTCTCTCACGAATCTTCGGGTTTTTATCCCAAATCGTGAGTACTTCTATCTAGTTGTATTATATAGCTTAGATTATGTTTTATAACCTCAAAATCGAATCAAAACCCCAAGATTTGGGAGTTTACCGCCCAAGAACACTTGGAGAGTAAACTCCATTTTAAGGGCCAAAAGTGTGCCCAATGTCCCTCAAAGCCTTGGAACTCAACATAGGGACTACCATTACATGTTTAGACCACCAAAACAATTAAGAATCAAGGGTGAAAGTGAGTTCACGGCCAAGGAAGTTCTTGGGCCGTGAACTCCATTTTTAAGTGACAAAATGCCCTAGAAACCCCCCTTAAGCCAATAGACTAAATTGGAGATGTACCTAAATGAGTTGAGGACTAGCAAACACACTTAGAACACCAAGAGTAAGGTGTTCACGGCCCAAGAAGTTCTAGGGCCGTGAACTCCATAAAATGGTGCCATAAACTCTTCCAAAGCCTAGCACAAAAGCCTAGTTTAGTTCCTAGTTAATTTAGGGACTTGAAAACACCATAAACATCCTCCTAAGGGAGATTACGGCCGTAATCTCCAAGGGATATGGTCCCAAGGCCGTGAACTCCTCAAAGGAGTTAAAAGGAAGCCCAAACACTTGTTTAAGCCTTGAAGCAATTCACCACTTGAGTTGTAATAATGTTAGGCTTCATTTAGGAACCTTATTGAGAGTTTACGGCCAGGAGTTTACTCCCCTGGGCCGTAAACTCCAACATATATGGTCTTTTGACCATAAACTCCCATGAGAGGTCTTGCACTCCTTTGTTGCAACCCTTTAGCCTCCTAGCACTTGACCAAAGTGTTTACCTCACATTAGAATGTTTATACATGTTTAATTAGTGTTTTAAACACTAATTGTTTATATACATATGTAACTAGGATCATTTTGTGTGTCTAAAGTCTTCACTTGACACCAAGCACTTGTCCGATCCTTCCTTACGATACAGTCCGTTCAATTCCAATCAGTTACTACAGGTGACTTCATACCCCTTAATCAATGTTTTAACTATTTTTAAATGTTTTTTTTTTTTTTGGGGGGGGGGGGGGATACAAGTAGAATCATGATACTTATAATATCAATCACATGTGATTAATAAGCAGCATTCAAATGATTTACTACTCATTAGCCGTTTTACCAAACAGTTTCCTTCAAATGAATTTTCGTAAACACTTTATATGTTTAAAACTCCTTATTAAAATGTACATTTTACTCTGTATGTTTCATTTCAAACTTATTTACAACTGTGTTTCAAACAAATGTTTCTTTATACTAAACTATTTTATCAAATCCATGCCTTCAAACCGTTTTATAGATTGACATCAAGTCGATCTTTTCTTAGATAATAATTATGTTCAAAGGTTTTAGAAAACTTATTTTATGCTTTTATATTATAAATTGCATGCCTCTATATGTATAGTTATATAAGTAATGTTTAAAAGACTTAGGAAGGCTATCCACCCTGTTTCCTTTTCCTCGATTTGGATGTGGTCTGGTCGGATATCGGGTACTCGTCCGAAGGTCGTTTAAATATTCGTTATATATCATGTGTACATATTTAGTCATAAAAGGTCTTTCCAGTTCATCCAAAGCCCTTGGGTAGCAAGGGTATACATCCATGTTCATACGTACCAGTTAGATTACTAGTAAACTACCATATGGGTAGTTTAGGAAGATACTAGAACCATTGCTAGAACGTGATATCATACAATGAGTAAGTTCATTCATGAGTCAATACTTGCTAGATAGAAAAAGAACACACATTACAGCTAGCACATGCAGAAGATTACAATACATTAATTTACATTTACACTGATATGTTTACATAGAGATCCTGTTATAAGCATGCCTATATATGTATAATTATATAAGCAATGTTTAAAGGACTTAGGAAGGCTATCCACCCTATTTCCTTTTCACGCTTGAGATGTGGTCTGGTGGGATATCGGGTACCCGTCCAAAGGTCGTTTAAACATTAGTTATATATCATGTGTACATATATGGACATAATAGTTCCTTTTAGTCAGTTTAGTACCTTCGGGTAGCAAAGGCATACGTTCATATACTTTTACATGATTACGCTTACATAAGTACATATACATGAATACGTTAACAAAATTGTGATCCACTGTATCGGAGCCTGCCTTCAATGTCATGGCCCGAGTTGTAGCCAGAGTCTCTTGGAGGGAGAGCATGAGTTTGCATATAGATCTATATTGGATTGAGTATCATACACCTTGCTGCTAGCTACATCCGAACATGTAGGTATGCGGGTGCCAAACGTGATTTCTTTTTACGACCTACATTTGTCGTTGTTATCCAGTCGATAGTATGGTACAATTAATCACATGATACCTTAATATAAATCCGGTTTTAGGTAGTTAGTACAGCAGTAGTTCTTATAGCACTACACTACAGTACTACATTAATTTTCCCTTTACATATATTTAGTGATCTTTTCACTTAAGCATTAAATGTAAAAACTATATTTTGTTAATGATAGTTACACTTGGGAAAATTACACACTTTTAAAAGAAACGTACATTCAGAACAGTTAGGTCTTGGTAGAAGACTACATTCAGAGCAGTTAAGTCTTGGTAGAAGACTCTCTTTTATAATAGTAGGAATCATAGGGATTTCTAGGGTTTTTCAAACGTTTACTGTTGTTTTACAAACATTTTTATACTTACAGTTCTTATATATTTTCAATACTACAGTTCATATATATACAAATTCTTACATACAAATTAAGACACTAAAATACTTATGATCTCACTAGCTTTAAAGCTGATACTCTCTTTCAAAATAACTTGTATCCTCAGGTCAAGCATAGACAGGTACCGATGCAAGGTTCAGGGAAGATGGTGCTCGATCAAGACGCATCTTTAATTTTGATTTATGCTTTAATGTTTATCAGAATTTGACAGAATACACTTGTATAATAATTATATTATTAATGCAATGGATGATGTTGTTGCTTGTTTACTACTTTTCATTGTTGTGATACTGTATATGACGCCCTCCGCCCCAGAGCGTTTCCGCCGTTCTTGGTTTTGGGGTGTGACAGATTGGTATCAGAGCATTGTTTATAGTGAATTAAGTATATCAACCCATAAAAGATATACTAACTATAAATACATAAGGGATTAAAAATACTCTGACCAAGAGTTTATACCTTAAATAATAAAATATTTAATTAGGTAAACGTGCTGCATTCATACTAAAATCAGTGTCACTCGGACAGTACAAAAGAATTACGATTTTTGGGCAACACAGGTGGACTTAGAGACATATAGTCAAAACTGGGAAGATATAGCCTGATCACCTATATTATCTGAGGGTTGACTAGCATGTGCCTAAGTGTAGATGTGTGGTTGCAACAAGTCTAAATTCTTACCAACCCTACCACAATGAGAACAGTAGAACATAACATTAAACTTAAAATACTATAGGAGTATTTGGTGTTACTATAAGTACTTTATACTTGAGAACTAAAACGGGATCTTCATTACTAAGTTGATAGTTGCTAATGTTGGATTAGTGTCTAAGTCCATAACTATTTTGGTATGTACTTGACCCGATTATGAGCATGGTCCTTTTGGGTTGCCTTCACCATAGCAATATGTAGGATGATTTAAGGAGAGAAAGGTTTAAATATGATTTATTAATATATTATGAGAATAATATATTAAAGGAGAAATCATATTGTTTAATTAATATTAGTCAAGAATTAATAGTTAATTAATTTTGTGGCTAAAAGAGATTAATTAAACTTAGGGGACTAGACTGCAATTATTGGATAATTGAGTTATTGGGCTAAGGAATGCTAAAGGATCAAGGGGTGAACGAAATTATGATGGAAGCCCATCATATTTTCGTCCATGGCCTTATCCAGAAGGTTCCATGGGCTGCTTAGAGTTTAAGCTGTCCATTAGGGTTTTGATTGAAACCCTAGCAGCCCACACAAGTATATAAAGGACCCCTTAGGCTCTAAAAACGTGGACAACTGATTCTCTAGGGTTTCCAGCCGTTTTTGGTGCCTCCCTTCTCTTCCCTCTTCATCCAAGTTGCTTAATGGTGTTTGTGACTCCATTAGAGGTGCAGCATTTGAGGCACTAAGCTTTTGAAGCAATTCAAGAAAGGAATTGATTGTTATTGCTATATAACAATCAAAGCTAATTCTCTAAACCCTAATTCAGTTCATAATATGTTAGATCTAAGTTTGTTAGTCTTGGATTCAAAGCATGTACAATAGAGAAACCTAGATCCAAGCATTAGGGTTTGTATGAGCACATAGGATTGTTCTTATGCTTAAAATCCATCAGTGGTATCAGAGCCTTGATTGGTTTCAGTTGTATGTGATGCTTAACTGTTTTATTTACTGAAAAATCGATTTTTTTGGCCTCTGCCCGACCTGACTCGGCGAGTCAGTGGATGAACTCGGCGAGTCTGTCCCTGACTCGGCGAGTCCAGTCCCTGACTCGGCGAGTCCAGGGGTCAGACAGAGGGAATTTCGGGTTTTTGCTGCTGTTTTGTCTTGGATTTAATGCCTAATTCGTTTTTGAAGTTAAAAATCCGATTTTTATCTTAAATTAGTGATTATCCTTGCCAAAAACAATAGATAATTTCAAATCTTTTTAATATTGGTTGTTTATATGATAAATATGGATTATTTCAAATTATTTGGTAATTATCTAGTGACTAAAATAAGATTAGGTCAAATATAGATAATTATGAAATTAATTGTTTAATTTGAATTATTTGTTGTTTGATCCCTTATGTTTTGAAAAGTTTCAAAACTTGTCCTCAAGTTTTTGAAATTTAATAGTTAATTAAAAGTTTAATTTTGAAATGTTAAATTCTAAAACCCTAGTAATTTGAAAAAGTTCAAATCACACCCTTATGGTTTTATTAATAATTAAAGTGTATAATTAAAAGTGATTTAACAACCCATAAAGTTTTTGGTTTACATTTAATTAAATTAAAAGTATAATTTACTAAGTTAAACCAACTAGTATTTTAAAAGTATAAAATACACCCTATACTATATATAACATTAAAAGTCTAATATTATATATGTATGAGTAAACAGTCAGTCTTACCGTTAGTAGGCCTCATTCACGAAGCTGGTCTATAAGGGGTGTTTAAGGAAATTGCCTATAAAATGGCGATTGAATGGGTATCCACTCTTACCCACCGCACTCTTGACTAGTGGAGGGTCGTTAGCCGAACGGGTAGGATAGGACAGAAACCTTCCACTATAAGTATAATGAAGTACAAAGTAACTAAATGTTTTTTTTTCAAATTCCCAAATCATAGTTACTTTAGGAAAAATGTGAAATTGTATGCTAACCCATGGAATTACACTTTGTACCCTTGTCAAAGTTAGTGGAGCCTGTGTGGTTAACCGGCACACTAATTTGGGGATGACATTGGTAGCGAAGGGTGACTCGATGTTTGTCATAGATCAATGGAGCGTGTGTGGCTAACCGGCACATTGATTAGGTGATTGTAGCATTGGGTGCACCACGTGATTCGTATGGTTATTCACACCTTGTTTGTGATCCTCGGCATCCCAGTCACAAATAGAAGGGCATAATCGAGATTAAACATGCCATTGAAAAGTTCAATGAATCTCAAAAGATCTAGGAGTTTCAATTCATTTAAAACTTAAACTTCCTTTTCGTTTTTCATGGTGGAAATTGGTAAATCGTCATTTACCTACCTTCAAATATTTTGCAACTAGATTACGGCATCCCTTTTCTAGGTTGTAGAATACTGTGTTGGATCCTAGCCTTAATAACTCATTTGGGTGTTTTATTAAGGAGTTAATCAACATAACTTGAATTTTCTCCCGTTTTGTAGATGTTTAATCGTGGTATTCCCGAATCCCAAGGAAAAAGTGTTCCTAATGAAAGTGAAAGCTTGATTCAAAGTGAGAGATCAATGTGGACTAGCTTAATTTCACTTCCTCCTCTTCCTCCCGTTGTTCTCCCTAGCCCTAATAATCGAAGACTTGAAAGGTTCAAGATCACCGAATCCCTATTGGAAATGGAACATTAAGATGGCAAACCCGTGTGTGCTCACATCCTAGGGATGAAATCACACATTGATAGGTTGATCATGTTGGGTGCGTCTATCTCAAATAAGTTGGTTGTGGACTGGGTTCTTCAGTCACTCCCTGAATCATATGATAAGTTCATTAGAGAGTATCATATGATGAAACTTGACGCAACCCTCATTGACTTGACTTATATGCTTATTGTTGCTGAATCAGAAATGATTTGGCGAAGTAAGGGAGCATATTTGTCTGATAAATCAACCAACCATGCTTCCGTGGACAATCTAGGAGAATCCACCTATTCCTGCTGCCAAGGAAAGGGGAAATGGATACGAAGCTGCCTGAAGCACCTAAAGAATCTAAGAGATGGGAGAGTCGATAAGTATGACTCTACTTCAGGTATAAAATCCACTATCTAACTCCATTTAAATTCCTATTCTTTATTCATAATGTGATAAGATTACATTTGCATGTTTTGCAGGTTTAGAGAAAAGAGAGGAAGTTTGATGGAAGAGCAAGATGAGTCTGATCACGAAGAAATGGATTTCGATCGCATGAATTCGAAGATCAGATTTTGAGCTTAGGAAGTTATGATAGATTTGTTAGGAGTATATGATTACATAGTTTTTCATTTGAATTTTGCATTGTAAGGACATGTTTTCCGCTGTTTTTATGAATAAAATAAATTTTGGTTTTTATCTTATTTGTTTATCCTTGCAATGAAATATATGAAAAATTGATGTTTGTGTACTTCTATTATTAGCAAAATGGATTTGATTCTTAATTATGTTATTTGTGGAAATGTCAAAAGTTTACCAAATAGGGAGAGTTTTTCATCGCCCAAGTTTCAATTGGACAGAAACTTGGAATCATGCAATGTGTATTGTATGATGAATGAAAAACTTTCACATTTGGGAAACTTGGACTAATTCTTTGACAAAGTGTCAAATTGAAGGACTAGGAGATCAAGTACACTAGGTTGTGCGTTGATCAAGTCCACCACAAGAATGACAAAGATATTCGTCATGATTTACTAAAGTTTAGTAAATATGATTATACTTATAAGATTAAGTGTAATTCTGAGTTGATTGAAAAAGTATCAATGAATAGTAGAACGAATAAAGAAGAATCAAGTAGGCAGAAAGATAAAAGTTTCTCTATTGTAAGAAGAAGGGAGAGTACCTTTTATTGTGTTTTATGATAAGTCTTAATGATTAAGAACCATGTCTCAATTGATCCTCTAAGTGAGTCTTAGTGCAATTGCATGTCTAAGTAGAGGAATCGAGAATTGTAGAAATGGTTAAATCAAGAAGTCGATCATACTTCGTTCCAATATCAAGTCTTAGAGTCAAGATTGTGACAAGTTTTAAGTAGGTTTATAACACTCATCAAATGTGGAATTTGGAAAAAGTTTTCTTATTCTTGCACATTTGAAATTGGTAAGTTGTGCTGTCTTGGATAAGACAAAGACCAACTAGGACCAATTATGTGAAGTGTTTTGTCTTGATAAGAACTACACTAACTCTTGAATATTTGCTTTTTCAAGAAATGTTTCTTGACAAGAGAATCTTATATGTCAAAGAGTTAGTGGGAGTCTTAATGGTCTTGAAAGGTTTCAAGAACAAATCAAGAATAAACCTTATCGATCATCACTAGCACACGACTTGAGGTTTACAACATATCGTGTTGACATTATTTTGTTTCTATGCCATTCCAATTGAGTTAATTGCGTATGTGAGTTCTATGAGTTCTCATTTGAATGCATACTAGAGCCTTAGTCGATGGAAAGTACATTGATATGTAAGGACAAGTTACTAAACTACTTGGAAGACATAGTGGGCACTCGTGTTACCATAGGGCAATAAATCAAGATTAAGAAAGTTCAGTCCATATGAATTTGGATTTGTCGCAAACCTTGATTTTGGCAAATTCACATGGATAGGAACTCATACACCATAAAATCTAAGTGTCATAAGATTCCTTCCTTCATGAAAATGACTGTGAGGAAATACTTTCACTAAGAGAGGTTTTAAGAAGATAGCAATTGTGAAAATTGTATTCTCACATTCGATTATGGTTACGGCATCCCTTTCCATAGTTCGAATTGTGAGATCTGGCAATTAGTTTGAACATTTGGAACTTAGTAACATAAGTTCTAGATTGTTTAAATACACATATGAGCTATCTAAGGCAAAGGTGTATAAGTTTAAGAAACTTAGATAAAGGCTTATCGAAGCATCTGGTATTAGAAATATGAATTTCAGAAATTCAATAGACATTGTTTTCTGGAAGTTCATTTTTTTCTGAATACATGTCAAGGCTAGTGGGAGCATAAGTGTTATGCTTATATGATAATCACCATGATAGTGGGAGCATGAGTGTTATGCTTGTATGATTATTACGGCAAGTATTGCAAGTTAGCAATATTAATTATAGAAAAACAAAGGTTCCATTTGCAGAGATGCATGGATTGAAAAGTTGTTTTGCTATAATTAAGGGAGAGAATATTATACTTCGTTTCAAAATCTAAAGCTTAGATTGAGAAATTTTAATAGTTTCAGTCAAAGGATACATTGTGAGTTCTTAAAATTTGATTATGATTACGGCATCCCTCTTCATAGTTCGAATTATAAGAACATGACACATAAAATATTATGGCAAAAGATTGGTAAAGTATCATATCTTTATGTAAGACATCATGCATCGTGTCCTATACACTTCGGGTATAGGATCGATTGAAAATGCTATAATATTTACCATTCTAAAATTTTCCAAATGTCTAGCACATTAAGAGGGAAAAAGGACTAGAATTGGTTTTGACTAAAATAATTAAACAACTATCAAAGGACGATCCAAAGTTCGCTGAGGATTTGTCGCTTGTGAGTAGTTGGAAGTATGGTATTGGATGGACCATATTGACATTATTATGAATAGATAAGATTCTATTAAGAATGAGTTGTCATATGGCAAATGTGGAAATGTTTCCATATTGGGAGTTGGATATTGAGAATCTATGTCTAGATTAGAATCTTTTATGCAAGAAGGATGTTCAAAGGAATGTACTTTGAATGTGAGACTTCACGTCTATGGAATTGTCTTGTAACAATTTCTAAGAAAGTACTTTGTAATTTCATTAGCCAAGTCTTTGTGACTTTTGTGCTATGACTTTACAAAAGGATCGTTGCGAAAAATGTTGGAATCTAGCATATTCTAGTAGTGGCAAGAACCTTGTGTTCTTACACTAACAATGGGGATTAAGGAATTGTGAAATGAGCATCATTGAAAAAAAAAAGTTTTCAATTGATCTATTTCACAAAGCATGGACCATAGGAAACAAGGTGTGCATGCTTAGAGCATGGGACAATTGTTGTTGTAATTCAAGTAATGAGTTGACTATCCGAAACATTAAACGATAATAATGAGTAATCAATATGGTGGTTTAATAGAAGTGTTTTATTTACTCTCACAAGTTTGGGGCCATATTGGATTAAGTTTTATTGTTATGTTTAAATTTGCATGTTTTGACTTCCAGAATAACTAGGTTATTCAAACATCCACAGTTGGTCATACGTTGGGAGTAGGTATGAAGGAAGACTGTCATGAATCTGTCTGTAGATTGTCTGAAGTGTTTAGACATGGCACAAGTTTGATGCAGAGTTCATGAGTGCTTTGATAAGATTAGAGTATTGGATTAAACCCACGCTCACTTGGATCACTTCATGGTTTTTATCATGAGTGATTAGTGAGACGATAATATTGTATATTCTTGAAACCGAGACGTGTGAGTTGTTATTTGTTGGTCGGTGGCACATTGATAATAAGTAAACGCACCAGTAACTTGGTGTTATAAAACTTATTGTTGTGTGTGATTCGATCAATAAATGCAAGCGAGCATTTGAGTCGAAGTTTATCCATTCCTTTTACCCAAAGTGGGATAAAAGCGATATCATTGGGCCTCTCGATGATTTAGTGATGACACCTAAGCGCTTGGCCAAGCCGGGACTAAGTTGATGTGTTCAATTGTAGTCTGTTGTCAGTCGTCATAAATCGGAAGTCGGGAAACAGTATAGAGAGAATGATTGAAATTCATGTCTTATGTCTATACGATATCTTGAGAATGGAGGAATATATAATCCCTTATCTAGAGGACACACTATCTGATAAGATCAGAGTTGACAGCGGCTTTTGAAAGCTACGATTGCTGATCAGGTTCTGAAGTCATACGGAAAATAGTTATTAGACTTATCCAAGTGGGAGACTGTTGGATTAGTGTCTAAGTCCATAACTATTTTGGTATGTACTTGACCCGATTATGAGCATGGTCCTTTTGGGTTGCCTTCACCATAGCAATATGTAGGATGATTTAAGGAGAGAAAGGTTTAAATATGATTTATTAATATATTATGAGAATAATATATTAAAGGAGAAATCATATTGTTTAATTAATATTAGTCAAGAATTAATTGTTAATTAATTTTGTGGCTAAAAGAGATTAATTAAACTTAGGGGATTGGACTGCAATTATTGGATAATTGAGTTATTGGGCTAAGGAATGCTAAAGGATCAAGGGGTGAACGAAATTATGATGGAAGCCCATCATATTTTCGTCCATGGCCTTATCCAGAAGGTTCCATGGGCTGCTTAGAGTTTAAGCTGTCCATTAGGATTTTGATTGAAACCCTAACAGCCCACACAAGTATATAAAGGACCCCTTAGGCTCTAAAAACGTGGACAACTGATTCTCTAGGGTATCCAGCCGTTTTTGGTGCCTCCCTTCTCTTCCCTCTTCATCCAAGTTGCTTAGTGGTGTTTGTGACTCCATTAGAGGTGCAGCATTTGAGGCACTAAGCTTTTGAAGCAATTCAAGCAAGGAATTGATTGTTATTGCTATATAACAATCAAAGGTGATTCTCTAAACCCTAATTCAGTTCTTAATATGTTAGATCTAAGTTTGTTAGTCTTGGATTCAAAGCATGTACAATAGAGAAACCTAAATCCAAGCATTAGGGTTTGTATGAGCACATAGGATTGTTCTTATGCTTAAAATCCATCAGCTAAGTGGATACACTAAGGCTGTATGTAATTAGGATGTTATAGACTCAGAATCTAAGAAAATTTTACTTTACCCCTATTCTATGTGAATTTGGAGTTAAGGTCACTTATTCGAAGGCCTATCTTGTTTCAATTACATATAACCGGTATGTACTTCACAAATAGCGATGTAACTAATGAAGATTTTCTAAATAATTATCTAGATAGTTCGTATAATAATTATTTTCTTACCCCAATTCTCGCGTAGATAACATGGCTGGACTCCATCCCCATGGCTACCTGTTCCTTCCGAACGAAGTTATTGTTGGATGGTTTGGAGAAGAACCAGATAATGATCATCCAATCCCTCTGAATGATCACCATGCTGAAGACCTTTCGGATGGTGCTAACTCCGAACCCGAGGTTGAAGATCTACCCCAGGCAGCTCCCGCCCCAATTCCTAACCCTCGTCCGACTTTTGATGGCCTGACGCCTCCATGGGTGGAATGTTTGGAAACATGGAGCCAAGGACAAGATTAGCCCATGCCATATGATGGTGACTGAAGATTTTATGACCTGAGCAATGGGGGCTCAACAGACAGAACCTTGCCAATCTTGGTCCGCAGAGTGGCCCGAAATGAGATTCAAGGCTGGACAGCCCTACAACGTATCGCAGAAGTTGATACAAATGGAGGAATGCATATGCTTCGCACCAGTCGGCTTGAACATGCTCGTGAGTGGTCTGAGGGAGACCATGAGACCTTGCTGCAAGCACTAGCTGAAACTCGAGCCGAAGTCGTAGAGCTCCGAGTACGCCAGAGGGTGTACGAAAGATACCTTCTCGATATGGAACGACAACTGGCTGAACTGAGAGTTCACCAGAGGGATGACCGTCGCTAGGAGTAAATGCTTTACTTTATTTTCCTAGTTAAAAGAAATCGTTTTTCTGTCTATGCCCGATGTGGCATTTTCTATGAAACTATCTTGTACTGTAAGTACTTTTGGTTAGGTCCTTTTGCTGTCAAGAACTATCTTCTCTGGATATGATGTAAGACCTTTACAAGGTCATTTTCCCGAATCTTTACGTCATGAATATCAAAGATATTGACAGCTGGCTAACTTCTGTGTCATTCTTCATTCAAGTACTTTTATCATACTTTCATTGGAGTCTATCTGAAACATGCTTTAGTCAAGTCATTGGACTATAGTAATTTAGCTTCGGAGACATTTCCAAATCTTTTTTAGTGGTTGGATCATGTTATTCACCAACCAACTATACCTCAGCTTGAACGACAAACGTCTTGAGACCATTCTACGAACTTACTTCTACCCATTGCTAGGACTGCATCATAGGGATGTAGGTCAACCTTTCGAGAACATGCTCTTACTCTTTTCTTGAGCAATCGAAGTACATCTAGGGTCAACCCGAATCACTCACAAAGTCCTTATCTTTCGTACTAACAGAATCATTTCGTCATCAAGAAATAATCAGCTTCATACGTACATCTCTCTCTTCTTGATCGCTTTTCCAGCGAAGCCGTCATATCAGAACACCGAAGTACTCATGCATGGAGTACCTCATAGTTCTTTTCTTTTCTAAAGAAATCCCCAAAGTACCACTCGTGCAGTACGTCGAATTCAATCCAAGGATTCATACGATTGACCTATCACTGAGGAATGTATACATAAGAGTGATATATAACCAAGGTTCTACAGGTTGAGAATTGATGATTCCACTTTAACTTCTTTTTCCTCGATGGGATGTGAGCTTAAAGAGGAATCAGTTATTCGACTACCTTTTCAATCTTAATTATATATGACTCGTATACACGAGATTGGGATTGTGAAACCATGTATGAATTCTAATATGAACTTCAGGATGGAGAACTGCCCAAGCCTACGAGTAATCGCATCGTCATGTGAACAAACTTCGAACCCAGTAGGACCCTTGTAAACAGATCGCCCTATAGTCTAAACACCTACGGAGATACAATCGCATCGTCATGTGAACAAACTTCGAACCCAGTAGGACCCTTGTAAACAGATCGCCCTATAGTCTAAACACCTACGGAGATACCATAACAGTACAGACAACTTAGCAAACTACACATAAATAGAATTAGAAGACTAGGCTTCTCACCTTGGAGAACCCCGGTCATATTCTTCCAGAGATCGACGGATTGCATCGTATGTACCTCAGATATCAAGGACTCCGTCAAGATTTTTCATTAGAAATAATTATCTCTGCCTCGCATAGATGAAATGGTTGAGCAAACGCAAGGAAAGAATTACTTTCAGAAATGGATCTGAGATCCGAATATCACCAGTCCGAGTGTTAGGGAAGGATGTCTGGAAGACTATCTTCCGAACTCGATGCAGACAGTTCGAGTCCGTAGTGATACCCTTCGGATAGGACCAATACGCCCATAGTTTTCATGAGCTAAATGAGTAGGTTACTGTTGGATTAATATCTAAGTCCATAACTATAAATTGTAAGACTTGACCCGACCCAGCATGGTCCATTTGGGTTGCATGGCATCATGCATTTGGATAGACTATAATGAGAGAAATAAGACACTTATGGTTATTAAAATATTATAAGTTCTAGTATATTAATAATATGAATAATAAGATTATTTAATTAGTATTGATCAAGAATTAATCTAGGATTAATTAAGTGATCAAAAGAAGACTAATTAAATATATGGGTTGATTGTGCAAATCATCCATACTTATATAGTGGGCTAATGCTCCATGGATTATCTAGTTGGGCTAAAACCCATATGATGCTCCATGGATGCTCCATGGTGTTTTTGTATCCATGGATCGTGGAAATGAAAGGCCATGTCAATTAGGGTTTACATGGTGTAACCCTAACTATATATGCATCTTATTCTTGACCAAAATCGGCACTAGTATCATTCTAGAGAGGGCTAGCAGATTTTCATGAAGTGTAGAATTCTCTCAAGTTATTCCAAATGTATTTGGTGTTGTGTGAACCATTTGAGGTGTCACACTTGGGGCACTAGGCACTCAAGCTTCATGAAGACATTCTACATCTAAGAGGTATGTATTCTATCTTGTTATAGCCATTATTTTATATGCTAGATTAGGATAATACCTTGGATGTTCATATTTGCATGTATAATAGAGAAAACATAGATCCAAGGTATTTAGGGTTACATGTACACTTAGGAGTGTTAGAATGCTCATAACCCAACAGGTGCATCTTTCTTACTTGGATCAGTTCGTCATTTCTCCATATAATGACTTACTTATCTACCCCCATAGTAAGAAGGAACCCCTGGAAAGATTACCTTAAGAGGTACTTTTCGCGAAGTTCTCTAGGCACGAGTTTTGAAATTGAAGAGTCAAATTTCTATGACACACTGTTAGTGATGTGGGAAATTTTGAGTACTCTTACAATTTGTCAAAACCGTTGAGAAATTTGTCGTCACCTGAGACGCCGACAAACATTCGCCAAATTATAGGTCTTACAGACCTACTGTCATAGTTCATTCAGAACTCCTCGCAAATTATAGAAACCCGTACGACTTTGACCCAACAAGGGGTGGTGTTTGACTGGGAAGTTAAGCAAGAGAAAGAACCTTTGGAATTCCAAGTGAGAGACCAAGTTCGTTAGGAAGTCTCACTCTGGGAATGGCTTAATACACTTCGTATCGCGTGGAAAGCTAAATCCAAGATAAATAGGACCTCCGAGATTCTTACCAGAATCGGTCCTGTATCTCGCAAACTAGACCTACTCCGGGAACTCCGTAACGTACATTCTACTCTTCACGTCTCGATCGTGAAACCATACCCTTCAGTTAGTACTCTTGTAAGTCTACTCGTCGAGATCCTCGCCTTCGTATTAGAACCATAGTGACCCTCGACTGAGAGGTCAAGCGGACGAAGCAACGTCGTCGCCCATTAGTGAAGTTTCGTTGGAATACCAACCGAGAACCCGATTTCACTTAGGAACGCTAGAACCAATCGATTAGGAAGTTTCCTCCTCACGACTCGATCATTCGTACCTACTTCCTTGCCTAAATTCTAATTTCAGGACGAAATTCCCTTTAACAGGGGATGATGTGACAACCCAAAATTTCCATTCTGAACAAACCATATCAAGCCAATAGAAGTTAGAACAGTTACAGTGAAAATCCAGACTTTAGGTATAAGTTTGGCAGTTTTTCAGGATTTACACTTAAGGAGATATCAGGAGAGTGGATGCACTAGGGTTTTGTGCAACACTGTTATTCCAATACTCTAGGATATTAGAGTTCATTCCGGGAATAAAAGTATTTTCTGCCAAAAATCTCAGGACTATATATAGAAGTCTGAGCCATATTCATTCATTAGTTACATTTCCAATTAGAGAAAAGCCAAATTCTCTCTCACGGATCTTCGGGTTTTTATCTCAAATCGTGAGTACTTCTATCTAGTTGTATTATATAGCTTAGATTATGTTTTATAACCTCAAAATCGAATCAAAACCCCAAGATTTGGGAGTTTACCGCCCAAGAACACTTGGAGAGTAAACTCCATTTTAAGGGCCAAAAGTGTGCCCAATGTCCCTCAAAGCCTTGGAACTCAACATAGGGACTACCATTACATGTTTAGACCACCAAAACAATTAAGAATCAAGGGTGAAAGTGAGTTCACGGCCAAGGAAGTTCTTGGGCCGTGAACTCCATTTTTAAGTGACAAAATGCCCTAGAAACCCCCCTTAAGCCAATAGACTAAATTGGAGATGTACCTAAATGAGTTGAGGACTAGCAAACACACTTAGAACACCAAGAGTAAGGTGTTCATGGCCCAAGAAGTTCTAGGGCCGTGAACTCCATAAAATGGTGCCATAAACTCTTCCAAAGCCTAGCACAAAAGCCTAGTTTAGTTCCTAGTTAATTTAGGGACTTGAAAACACCATAAACATCCTCCCAAGGGAGATTACGGCCGTAATCTCCAAGGGATATGGTCCCAAGGCCGTGAACTCCTCAAAGGAGTTAAAAGGAAGCCCAAACACTTGTTTAAGCCCTGAAGCAATTCACCACTTGAGTTGTAATAATGTTAGGCTTCATTTAGGAACCTTATTGAGAGTTTACGGCCAGGAGTTTACTCCCCTGGGCCGTAAACTCCAACATATATGGTCTTTTGACCATAAACTCCCATGAGGGGTCTTGCACTCCTTTTTTGCAACCCTTTAGCCTCCTAGCACTTGACCAAAGTGTTTACCTCACATTAGAATGTTTATACATGTTTAATTAGTGTTTTAAACACTAATTGTTTATATACATATGTATTCATATGTAATTAGGATCATTGTGTGTGTCTAAAGTCTTCACTTGACACCAAGCACTTGTTCGATCCTTCTTTATGATACAGTCCGTTCAATTCCAATCACTTACTACATGTGAGTTCATACCCCTTAATCAATGTTCTAACTATTTTTAAATGTTTTATGGGGGGGATACAAGTAGAATCATGATACTTATTATATCAATCACATGTGATTAATAAGCAGCATTCAAATGATTTACTACTCATTAGCCGTTTTACCAAACAGTTTCCTTCAAATGAATTTTCATAAATACTTTATATGTTTAAAACTCCTTATTAAACTGTACATTTTACTCTGTATGTTTCATTTCAAACTTATTTACAACTGTGTTTCAAAAAAATGTTTCTTTATACTAAACTGTTTTATCAAATCCAGGCCTTCAAACCGTTTTATAGATTGACATCAAGTCGATCTTTTCTTAGATAATAATTATGTTCAAAGGTTTTACAAAACTTATTTTATGCTTTTATATTATACATTGCATGGCTCTATTTGTATAGTTATATAAGTAATGTTTAAAAGACTTAGGAAGGCTATCCACCCTGTTTCCTTTTCCTCGATTTGGATGTGGTCTGGTGGGATATCGGGTACTTGTCCGAAGGTCGTTTAAATATTAGTTATATATCATGTGTGCATATATAGTCATAAAAGGTCTTTCCAGTTCATCCAATGCCCTTAGGTAGCAAGGGTATACATCCATGTTCATACGTACCAATTAGATTACTAGTAAACTACCATATGGGTAGTTTGGGAAGATACTAGAACCATTGCTAGAACGCGATATCATACAATGAGTCAGCTCATTCATGAGTCAATACTTGCTAGATAGAGAAAGAACCCACATTACAGCTAGCATACACAAAACATTACAGTACATTACTTTACATTTACATTGATACGTTTACATATATATGCTGTTATAAGCATTTCTATATATGTATAATTATATAAGTAATGTTTAAAGGACTTAGGAAGGCTATCCACCCTATTTCCTTTTTGCCCTTGAGATGTGGTCTGGTGGGATATCAGGTACCCGTCCGAAGGTCGTTTAAACATTAGTTATATTTCATGTGTACATATATGGACATAATAGTTCCTTTTAGTCAGTTCAGTACCTTTGGGTAGCAAAGGAATACATTCATATACTTTTACATGATTACGCTTACATAAGTACATATACATGAATACGTTAACAGAATTGTGATCCACTGTATCGGAGCATGCCTTCAATGTCATGGCCCGAGTTGTAGCCAGAGTTTCTTGGAGGGAGAGCGTGAGTTTGCGTATAGATTTATACTGGATTGACTATCCTACACCTTGCTGCTAGCTACAACCGGACCTGTAGGTCTACGGGTGCCAAACATCATTTCTTTTTACGACCTACATTTGTCGTTGTTATCCAGTCGATAGTAGGGTACAATTAATCACATGATACCTTAATATAAATTCGGTTTAAGGTAGTTATTAAAGCAGTAGTTCTTATAGCACTACACTACAGTACTACATTAATTTTCCCTTTACATATATTTAGTGATCTTTTCACTTAAGCATTAAATGTAAAAACTATATTTTGTTAATGATAGGTACACTTGGGAAAATTACACACTTTTAAAAGAAACGTACATTCAGAACAGTTAGGTCTTGGTAGAAGACTACATTCAGAGCAGTTAAGTCTTGGTAGAAGACTCTCTTTTATAATAGTAGGAATCATAGGGATTTCTAGGGTTTTTCAAACGTTTACTGTTGTTTTACAAACATTTTTATACTTACAGTTCTTATACATTTTCAATACTACAATTCATATACATACAAATTAAGACACTAAAATACTTATGATCTCACCAGCTTTAAAGCTGATACTCTCTTTCGAAATAACTTGCATCCTCAGGTCAACCATAGACAGGTACTGATGCAAGGTTCAGGGAAGATGGTGCTCGATCAAGACGCATCTTTCATTTTGAATTATGCTTTAGTGTTTATTAGAATTTGACAGAACAAACTTGTATAATAATTATATTATTAATGCAATGGATGATGTTGTTGCTTGTTTACTACTTTTCATTGTTGTGATATTGTACATGACGTCCTCCGCCCCAGAACGTTTCCGCCGTTCTTGGTTTTGGGGTGTGACAGACACCAGGAACTGGACATGCTCGATGAAAAGCGTGAGGCGATACAAGTGCGCCAAGCACTATACAAATTACGAACTGAGAACTATTACAACCGCCAAGCCCACGTCAAGAACTTCAAAGTTGGAGAATGGGTACTAGGAAAGAATGAGTCTAGCCATGCTGAACCATTGGGGAAACTCAGTGTCACGTGGGAAGGACCGTACAAAATTGTGGAATCCCATAAGAATGGTGCTTATTGTTGGATAAGGTGTCTAAGTCCATAACTTATTTGGTATATACTTGACCCGACCCGACATGGTCCATTTAGGTTGCATTTCATCCAAACTATTTATGGATAATTTTATGAGAGTTATACACATATGTTTATTAATATATTGTAAGTTATAATATATTAATATGAAGTTATTTAATTAGTGTTAGTCTTAAATTAATTATGAATTAATTTAGAGATTAAAAGGAAGACTAATTAGATTATGGGTTATTGGTTTTATATGGTGTGGGCTAACACTCATTTGTTAATGGGCTAGGCTTGGATGGAAGTCCATGGATGATCCATGGAGCTTTTAACCCATGGATCCTTGGAAAAGGAAAGGTCATGGGTTATTAGGGTTTCACCTTAACCATGCACACTATATAAGCATGCTTATGGAGCATGAAATGGCAACTAGTGGCACTAGTTGTGTGAGACTTTGTGTGTGGCCGATTTTATAGTGTGTATACACTCTCTCAAAGTTTTCCAAGAGTTTGTGGTGATTTGTGACTCCATTTGAGGCATTCACACTATTGGTTCTTGGCCCTCAAACTTGGTGGTTGTCGAGGCCAACACAAATAATAACCCTAAATATTACACACTAAAATAGTGTATAGTGGTAAAGGGATCGAATCCACGGAGATTGGTTCAATTTATAACTCTATGAAAAATCTCTTTGTAAAAGTACTTGTAAAATGGCAATAAAAATAAAATGGGGGGTTTTGGTGTTTTAAAATACTTGAAACAAACTAGAATTAACTATGATTTAAATACACAAATGCAACAAAAATAAGAGTTTGATTTAAAATCAATAAGGGAGAGATGGTTGACTTAAAGTTTCCTCACTTCGACTTTTGATGAACATATCATTAGAATCCAATGGTGCAATACTTTGATTTAAATCCTTAATTTGACTATAGTAATCCAAGGAGCTTGAGATTACCTAGACTTTTCTTAATTGTTGAAATGGCTAGAGAAGCTCATAACAATTTCCTTAGTCAAAGTCACTAATTCCAAATAGCATGTAATTAGTGAAAGTCAACTAGCATTAAGAACCAAAAAGTCACCAAATCCAAGAGGGGTCAAATGCTTTCACCACCATGTTGGAGGAAATGTTTTTATGATTGTGTGAAGCAAAAACAACACAAAAATCATTTGTTGCTTGCTAATTTGAGGATCCTTTACTTAATCAAGAAATTAGCCAACTAATCACCACAAACACATTTAAACTCATGAACTAAAACATACAAGTAGTGATAAGATGTTAAAACACAAAACATTCCCATAAAGATTTAAGAACATGTTCATGGATTCTTCAACATTCAACAAAATTTCAAAGGATTAACCAAAAGTCAACCAAAATTAGTTTAGCCAAGCATGGCTAAACCCAAAGAAACAAAGTTAGAGAAAATTGTACCAAACATTATTCAAGAATCAAGAGGTAAAAATATGATGTTCTTCAAGTGTTCTTGGCCTTCAAAAGTCTTCAAAACTCCAGAGAGAATCTCCAAAAATCGGATGTCCAAGAGTCTCCAAAAGATGGGCACCAACCTTCCTCAAATAGCTCAAAAGAAGAATTTCCGAAACTGCCCCTGCAGGAGGTTGCGCGACCCGCGTGCTGTTGCGCGGGTGGGTTGCGCGGGTGGTCCCTGAATGTAGCATCTTTGAGGTTTTGGGCCTCCATAGCTTAGCCCACTTGGCCCAGTGCGAGCCCAATCAGCTCCTAGCCCATTTTTCTTCAAGTTTTCTTCAATTTAAGCCCAATTTGGCTTCTCCAAATGATTCATAGCTCGTAAACTCGCCCGATTAATAATCTATGCATGATTGAGTATACTCCCGCATCTTGCAAATTTAAATGTTTATTTCTCTTCAAGCCTTCAAATAATCATCAAGCTCGCTCCATGCATCATCTCCACCACCCATCAAGCTTAAGATCCTTGTTTTCCACCAATTCCCATCGCTTTCCATACGTCCCGAACATTCCCGCTCCACTAGTCTCCATGAAATCTGCAATAAAGCTCACAAAACTAGAAAGTGCCCGAAATAGTCATAAAATAACAAAAAAGGAAAATATGCATGAAAATTAACTAGATTATGAATGAAATATGCTAAAATAAACTATAAAAAGAAGTAAACAAAACTAACTATCAAATCACCCCAAGCTTAAACCTTACTTGTCCTCAAGTAAGACAAGACTAAAATGAACTCGGGATGAACTATCCTAAGGAAAATAAAAAGAATGGATAGAACCGCAGAACTTGAGCACTGTTAGTCAACATGGTCAGAACTGATCTTGCTATTATCTCATTACTTTTTCATCCGATGACAAAGGGACCATAAACCACAGCCAGGATAACTCCTTTAGGTGAGTAAGGAGGGATGAGCAGTCGCAGCCTCAATGGAACATGCATACAATGAAGAATATCTGTAGTAGGGAGAAAGCAGCTGGATGGGCTCGGGTGGAGCTCTTCTGTAAGTGTACACTCTGATCTCACATTTGCCGGTTTCTCTCATGTGTAACTAGGTTTAATCGCTCGGGCACCGTTGTAGGAATCAGTTCACTTGGTGTTGGCCCAAACCTCCCGTAGTATCCGACTCGACAGTCTCCCTAACATCACCAATTTTCGAAAAACAACTCGATCTATATACAATAAAACATACCTAAATAAATGAATATCAAACGCCGGGTGACCAAAATGTTAGAAAATTTAGTTCAATAATTGAACCGGTCACCTTCTCAGATTTCTGCAGCTGGGAATTTGCCTCGACAGTCCCACCGTGATCGCCATTTTTTTTTGTTACTTGAAGGTAATGTAATAACAACCCTTTGACTCAAAATTTGGTTCCTAAAGTGTGTAAATGGAACCGAAAGGGTAGTAATATAATCCGAATGGTCTAAGCGAGAAAATGACCATGTGTGGAGCATAAAGATATAATGTAAGCTCCTTTTCAAATTTGTGAATTTTTTTTTTCAAAAATAATGAAAATGTCCACATGCGGACTAAAAGACTTCTCTAAAATCCTAAGAAAACCGCAAAAAGATATGGTGATGTAAATAGACCGGATATGGATTCTACTCGGGGACAAGCACTAGTGCTTCATCCTAACAGTTCAAACATGATCAAGTGTGATCCTCTCGGCGGTAGTGACCGCAAGGCTAGGACATCCATTGCTATAGTATATCCTACAGTCATTAGTATTGTATGCATAATTCTTCATGAAAACTACCTGGCCATGATCACTTACCCCTTTAAGCTACCAGCATCTGATCCCATGTATGAAATCCCAAACTGCAGCTAATGGTCCCGGTTCGATGGGTGAGATAACAACAAGATCCTGGACCAATAATGATACAATAACTGTGAACCTATTCCATGACATCTAGGGGTGAGAATAAACAGACAACAAAAATGCATGAATGTTAATGCCTAAGCTAAATGTTATGCAAAAATATAAAAGGTGAAAAAGAAAAAATAATTTTTTTTTGGATTTTAAAAAAAAAATGAATGAAAATTAGCTTAAATCTAAAATGTTATGCAACCTAATTAAAAATGCATGGAAAAAAAAATATAAAAGGAAAATGAAATGCCCCACCCCAAGCTTAAGAACAAGCATTGTCCTCAATGCTTAAGGTAAGGGCAAAAATGACCTAAATCGGAGGATTGGATGACGGGAGATGTTTGTGGCGGTGGTTTCGTGAAATTACGACCGGTAGAATTCCGACAATCTTGAATTTTCCAACGAGGTGGTTGCTGGAAGGTTATATAAGAGGAATGGAGTGGGAGGTCAAGATGATTAAATGAAGAAGAAGGGAAGCTGAACATTTTAATCTATGGGTCAAAAATGGTCAATTTCGGTCAATGTTGGTCACAAAAAGTCAAAAGGTCAACTCATTAAAACCTTTGGTCAACACCTGGTCAAATAATAGCCAAAAATAGCCCAAATTGCCCAGCACAGTGCGCGAGTCGCGCAGAGTAGCACGCGGGTCGCGCAGACCTTGCAGTTAAGTCTTGGGCCAATGTCGCTTCATCACACTTGGTCGCGCAACCCACCCGCGCAACAGCACGCGGGTCGCGCAACCCGCTGATCCTGATCTTCATTTTCGCTTCATTTTTCTTCGTTTTTCACCCGTTCTTGCTTCGGACAGCCCCAAACACCTAGAAACTCTTGATTTCTTCAAAAAAAAACTCTTTTGAATCCCAAAAGCATCTTCAAAACTCATTTTGTTCAAATTAAAAACACGAAAACACAATGCTTTCCAAAAATGCCCTTCTTTAACATCTTTGGCGAGACACCTCCAAACTTCACTTTAACACAATGGGGCGTCCAAATGGACGACATCTTGGACATTTGAATCAAAACCTTCATTGAATGGCTTCAATCGATGTCCATTAACCTTGCAAATTTGCCCCGTGTCTACATTTTTTTAATTTCCACACCTCCATTGGGACTCTTTTCTTGTATTTGACTTTCTTTTTACGGGAGAACCATACCGGACTCAGACCTTTGATAATAGCAATCATCCAACCATATTCTTTCTTGTACTTGTTCATTAAGGTGACCAACTCTTCCTTCTTTTCTAAACTCTTGGACATGGTTTTTGAGTAGGTGACCGGTTGGGCGTCTTCTTTCTTGTAATACATATCCTTTGAAGAGTTCGACAAATTTATCGCTTCTGGCTCTTGTGGTTGGTCTACCAATGGAGTTAGTTTGTCAATGGTAGTGGGTGGCTCAACCTCTCTTTCATTAACCCATATCACTTCTTCTATAGTTTCATTGTCATCTTTTTCAATTTCTTCTTTTTCTTTAACAACCTCTTTCACTTCTACTTCTTCTTCCTTTTCTTCATATAACACTCTTGGGCCATCAAAAATTTTCTCATCATTCAAAGGAATGGAACATGCGCTATGCGATGGGCTCTTTTCGGATGGTATTTTTTCTTGAGCTTCCATTATACTAATTGATTGAGCAATTTGTGTTATTTGTTGCTCTAAGCTTTTGAGGCTAGCTTGAGTTGTTTCCTGGAAAATTTGGGTAGAAGTGGCAATGCTTTTCACAATGTCCTCTAAGGACATGCTTGGCGTTTCAGTTTGTTGAGGAGGGTAAGGATAGGGTTCTTGGAACAGTGGAGTTGGTTGGTATTGGTTATTTCCCCATGTTTGGTATGGGTTTTGGTAATGGTTATTTCCCCAAACTTGGTTGTTGTCCCACCATTGATCATTTTGAGGCTGATCATAACTCCATTGGTTTGACCGGTAGTAGCTTCCCTTATCTTGCACTTCTTCCCATTCTCCTTGTAAATATGAACACATGTCAGAATGTTGTCCATTTTGGGCACAAAAATCACAAAGAAGAGGTGTGAACTGCACACTCTGGTCACTTTCAATCATCATAACTAACTGAGCTAGCTCAGAAAGTTGGTCTTCGGTGCAAGGAGTGTTCATTTCCAAATCATACTTTTTTTTTTAATTTCGGGGTTTTAAATTAGATTACCTGCACAATGAAATGTAGGCATAGAGAAACAAACTGATTAAATCAAAACCAATCCCCGGCAACGGCGCCAAAAATTTGGTGGTTGTCGAGGCCAACACAAATAATAACCCTAAATATTACACACTAAAATAGTGTATAGTGGTAAAGGGATCGAATCCACGGAGATTGGTTCAATTTATAACTCTATGAAAAATCTCTTTGTAAAAGTACTTGTAAAATGGCAATAAAAATAAAATGGGGGGTTTTGGTGTTTTAAAATACTTGAAACAAACTAGAATTAACTATGATTTAAATAGACAAATGCAACAAAAATAAGAGTTTGATGTAAAATCAATAAGGGAGAGATGGTTGACTTAAAGTTTCCTCACTTCGACTTTTGATGAACATATCATTAGAATCCAATGGTGCAATACTTTGATTTAAATCCTTAATTTGGCTATAGTAATCCAAGGAGCTTGAGATTACCTAGACTTTTCTTAATTGTTGAAATGGCTAGAGAAGCTCATAACAATTTCCTTAGTCAAAGTCACTAATTCCAAATAGCATGTAATTAGTGAAAGTCAACTAGCATTAAGAACCAAAAAGTCACCAAATCCAAGAGGGGTCAAATGCTTTCACCACCATGTTGGAGGAAATGTTTTTATGATTGTGTGAAGCAAAAACAACACAAAAATCATTTGTTGCTTGCTAATTTGAGGATCCTTTACTTAATCAAGAAATTAGCCAACTAATCACCACAAACACATTTAAACTCATGAACTAAAACATACAAGTAGTGATAAGATGTTAAAACACAAAACATTCCCATAAAGATTTAAGAACATGTTCATGGATTCTTCAACATTCAACAAAAGTTCAAAGGATTAACCAAAAGTCAACCAAAATTAGTTTAGCCAAGCATGGCTAAACCCAAAGAAACAAAGTTAGAGAAAATTGTACCAAACATTAATCAAGAATCAAGAGGTAAAAATATGATGTTCTTCAAGTGTTCTTGGCCTTCAAAAGTCTTCAAAACTCCAGAGAGAATCTCCAAAAATCGGATGTCCAAGAGTGTCCAAAAGATGGGCACCAACCTTCCTCAAATAGCTCAAAAGAAGAATTTCTGAAACTGCCCCTGCAGGAGGTTGCGCGACCCGCGTGCTGTTGCGCGGGTGGGTTACGCGGGTGGTCCCTGAATGTAGCATCTTTGAGGTTTTGGGCCTCCATAGCTTAGCCCACTTGGCCCAGTGCGAGCCCAATCAGCTCCTAGCCCATTTTTCTTCAAGTTTTCTTCAATTTAAGCCCAATTTGGCTTCTCCAAATGATTCATAGCTCGTAAACTCGCCCGATTAATAATCTATGCATGATTGAATATACTCCCGCATCTTGCAAATTTAAATGTTTATTTCTCTCCAAGCCTTCAAATAATCATCAAGCTCGCTCCATGCATCATCTCCACCACCCATCAAGCCTAAGATCCTTGTTTTCCACCAATTCCCATCGCTTTCCATACGCCCCGAACATTCCCGCTCCACTAGTCTCCATGAAATCTGCAATAAAGCTCACGAAACTAGAAAGTGCCCGAAATAGTCATAAAATAACAAAAAAGGAAAATATGCATGAAAATTAACTAGATTATGAATGAAATATGCTAAAATAAACTATAAAAAGAAGTAAACAAAACTAACTATCAAAACTCCTTAGGAATCAAACTCATCATCAAAAGGTATGTAATCTCTTCTAACTCTTTTATGTTTAAAAGTACCCCATGCCATGTTAGATAGGTTATGAACCTTGGAAAATTATTATTTTGCATGTATTTAGACAAACATAGATCCAAGGTTTATTAGGGTTGCATGCACACTTAGGAAGTGTTAGATTGCTCAAAACCCAACAGTGGTATCAGAGCCAGGTTTGCTTGTTTTCTTGAATACTTGATGCAAAATAGTGAAAAAAGTTGAAATTGTTGCTGTCTGGCTGATGGACTCGCCGAGTCCATGGGGGGACTCATCGAGTACAAGGCAAAATTCATCCTACTCGCCGAGTAGGTTCGTGCACTCGGCGAGTAGAATAATCAGAATGCAGAATTTCGACTTTTGCTGCTGGAAATGGACTAGAAACATTACCCTAAACTGTTTTGGTGTTTTAAAACTTATTTTAGTTGGTGTAATGGTTGTTCTAATCCATTTACAATAGCATATATCAAAATTCCATGATTTTATGTGTTCATATAATTCTTGAAATTTTGATGATCATGTTCATGTTCTTGTGAATTTAGAAGATGATAGGAATTATTTGCTGAATTGTTTAGAATTAATTCTTGATCATTTATGTGTTTTAATGGAGTCCATAATTTGTCCTCAAGTTATGGATATCCAAAGGTCACTTTTCTTTAACACACACTTGAAACACATAAGTTACATGAAAATGAAGAGTCTTCATTTTTATGAACCTTTAATTCATAAGTTATGAAATGCAAAGTTTTGGATGGTTACAAAAGATGAAGAGTCTCGTCCTTAAGTTATGGAGGTTCAAGAGTCATTTCATTAATAAATATATAAATAAAGTGTAACCTTAATTAATTCCATAAGTTATAAAATAAAGAAAAGTAATTCTTTTATTAGTTTAAAGTCTTCCATAACTTGTCCTCAAGTTTTGGAACTTGAAGAGTTTTTGGATTAAAACTACTTTAAACACATAAATCATGGAATTAATTAGTTTTTAATAGTTTCAAAACTTGCCCTCAAGTTTTGGAATTTGGAAAAGTTTCACACACTTTAATAAACTTTAATTCCAACACTTAGAATTTTAAAAGTTAAAATTCAACACTTATACTATTTATAACATTAATGGATAATTATATATATATATATATATATATATATATATATATATATATATATATATATATATATATATATATATATATATATATGTATAAGAACAAGTCGTTTTATCGTTAGTAGGCCTCATTCACGAAGCCGGTCTATAAGGTGGGTATAAGGTTGTTGCCTATAAAATGACGACTTAATGAGTGTCCACTCTCACCCACTGCTTGCTTGACTGGTGGAGGGTCGTTAGCCGAACGGGTAGGACAATGACTTTCAATTCTCATTAAAAGTATAATGAATATTATAAAGTAACTAAAATTTTTTTTATTTAATTCCCAATCTTAGTTACTTTAGGAAAAATGTGAATTTGGTGCTAGCCCATGGAATTCACACTTTGTACCTTACCAAGTCGTTGGTGGAGTGTGTGTGGTTAACCGGCACACTAACTTGGACTAGTAAGGATAACGAAGGGTGACTTAATGTTTTTCATAGATCAATGGAGCGTGTGTGGTTAACCGGAACATTGATTAGGTGATAATATTAAGGGTACCAAGTGAATTGGTATGGTTATTCACACCTTGTTTTGTGATCCTCGGCATCCCAGTCACAAAATTTGAGAGGGCACACTCGAGATTGAAACATGCCATTGAAAAGTTCAATGAATCTCAAAAGATCTAGGAATTTCAAATCCAATTAAAACCTAATAAATTATTTCATTTTTCATGGTGGAAATTGTTGAATCGTCATTCGCCTACCTTCAAATATTTTATAGCTTGGATTACGACATCCCTCTTCCAAATTATAAAATATTGTGTTGGGTCCTAGCCTTAATATTTCATATTGGGTGTTATATTAAGGACTTTGAATCAACTAACTTGATTTTCTCCCATTATAGATGTTTGGTTCAGACAACTATGATCTTCCCAAATATCTTGAAGATGGTGTCCCTCAACATCATGCTTCACTTCCTCCACCTCCTCCAATTATTCTCCCTCATCCATAAGTTCTTGAAAAGTTTAAAGTCACTCAATCCCTATTGGTAAGCATAGTCTATGTGTGCTCACATCTTGGAGATAAAGTCACATATTGACAAGCCGGGAGAGTTGGGTGTCAAAGTCTCGTGAAAGTTGGATGTTCAATCACTTTCTTAGTAACATAGTGAGTCTCTTTGGGACTACTATGAGGCAGACTATGACATGACCCTTAATGATGTTATCTATTTGCTTGGTGTTGTGGAATCAGCAATGATTCGGAACACCAGTAAAGAAAATTTGATTAAAAGAACAACTTCCCAAGTCTTAAATGGACTTTGACAATGGTAGCATTGGATATTTAGAAAAAGATTTCTCTTCCCAATGGAAAGGGATCGACCATAGTCAACTTGGTTGACAAAATGGTAAAGAGAAAGGCTAAGTCTGAGATAGTCCCATGTGCCATTACCAAAGGGTCCATGTGTTTTGTTGCCAAAGGAAGGGACACTGATTGCGAAGCTGCCATATTCACCTGAAAGGTCATAAGGTTGATCAAGTCAAGAAGTTTGACTCTACTTCGGGTAAAGTCTACTGTCTAACTCTATTAAGTTCCTATCTGGAGATTCTTATTACATAATGTGAATGGGTCACATGCTGATGTTTTAAGAATCAAAGAAAGGATAGGAAGCCTAAAGTAAGTATATGTTGATTCTGATTGCGAAGGTGGGTTTCGATCCTGAAAGGACATCGAACCATTTTCATGATGAAACCGCCCAACAATGGCGATTTCGCCCTGCCAATTACATAAGCTATCAATAGCAGCCCGCCACGTGTCTCTGAGTAGACCAGAACAAATTTGCTATGTCACGAACACAGAGGTTTGCTGGTCTAAGGGACCTGTTAACATTACCATGAACGACCACATTAAATGTAACGGAAAGCATAAACAAGAAGTTATTTCGTCATGACCTTGGCCAAGGCCCGGTTTTGGCCCAAGAAGTCTAGCATTGGGGTGGTAGTTTGTTTCCCTCCATGAGGGATGAATATTCCCCAAGATCTTCTTATTCACTCACGACCAATCAGGACGTGACAATAAGCTTAGGTGACGCCCAGAACTGACGTCGCCAGGCAGTTAGTTCACGTGGGCGTGATCCTCCCAGTCACAGGAGGCCACGTTTCACACTCATTGGACGAGGTCCCCACGATCTGTTAGAAACACGTATAAAATGATATCTTCCACCTCAAGGAAGGGATCCATTTTCTCTCTCACGAATATTACCATAAAATTACCTCTCTCATAAAACTAACTTGATCATCAGAGCGACGTCCTGGGAGAACACCCGGACGTCCTTTAACGATTCTTCTGTGTTGTGTTCTCAGAGATGCAGGAGGCCGCCAGGTGGCGTGAGATCGAGATATAGCTTCAGACGAGAGAGCAGAGACTGACCCCGATAATGTAGCATCTGGCGTCGAAGCGGTTCAAGTCTGTTGATTCTAGATCTAGGGGTCAGCGAGGCCGTACTTGTGGGAAGTGCGGTAAGGTTCATGGTTGGGCTTGTTGATCAGGAGGTGTGTGCCATAAATGTGGTAGGGAGGGGCACTGTGTGAGGGATTTCTGGCAGTTGGCCCCTGTTTTGAGTACCAGGATCTGCTATCATTGTGAACAGGTTGGCCATGTGAAGGTTAACTGTCCATTGCTCGCCGACAAGTCGGCGCATTCCCCCGCGCCAGCTACTTTGATGATCACAGATAAGCTCCAGGGGAAAGCGGAGCCCCCGAGGGCTCGGGGTCACGCTTTTCAAATGACTTCCGAGGAGGCTAGAGCAGCTCCAAATGTTGTAACAGGTATGTTTTTATCCGTTATCTTGTTGATTATATTTTATGTTATGCTTATTATTGTACCTCTGTTAGGTATGTTCCTAGTGAACTCTTTGCCTGCTCTAGTGTTGTTTAACTTGGGTGCAGGTAGGTCCTTTGTATCTCGATTGTTCAGTAGGGAGTTTGATATGCTTATTGGGGAGTTGGAGTGTCCATTGCGAGTTTCTATCGCCAACAAACACGGGGTTTCTGAATCATCAATATACCAGGGTTGAGTTCTGGAGATCTTCGGGGCGCCTTATCCGATCGATCTGATTCCTATCCCCATGGGGGATGTTAGCATGATTGTGTGTATGTATTAGCTGAGTCAGTTTGGTGCTACAATTGATTGTGGGGGCCAACGCGTGGTAGTTCGAACCTCAAGTGGGGGAGAACTGATTATCTATGGAAAGGGCACTAAGATAGGATTCAGGATTTTGTTATGCAGTCAGGTCTCGATAGTATATTCATCATGGGTGTGTAGGCTACTTGGCTTATGTGGTGGATACGCGTGTTGGGGGTCAGACTTCAGTTTTAGAGGTCCCGGTTGTAAGGGAGTTTGCAGATGTATTTCCGGAGGAGTTACCCGATGTGCCTCCCGAGAGGCAGGTCTAGTTTAGGATCGAACTTGTGCTAGGTGCGGCCCCTATTGCCAAGGTGTCGTACTACTTGGCACCACCTGAGATACATGAGTTGTCATCTCAGCTGCAGGAGCTGCTAGGCAATCAGTTCATCAGACCAAGCAACTCTCCGTAGGGAGCACTGATTTTGTTCGTCAAGAAGAAGGATGGTTCACACCGAATGTGCACTAATTACCAGGAGTTGAACAAGCTAACGTTGAAGAACTGTTCTCCGCTTTTGTAGATTGATGACCTCTTTGATCGGTTGAAGGGTGCACCTTGGTCCTTCAAGATAGATCTAAGGTCTGGGTATCATCAGGTTAGGGTGAGGGAGGAGGACGTGGAGAAGACCACATTTCGGACTCGTCATGGCCATTACGAGTTCGTGGTGATGCCATTTGGGCTCACCAATGCACCTGCAGTATTCATGGATTTGATGAATCAAGTATGCAAGCCGATGCTCGATTATTCCTTTATTGTGTTCATTGATGATATCTTGGTATATTCCAAGACCAGAGATTAGCGTGAGGATCAACTTCGCGAGCTTCTGGGGGTTTTTCGGTGAGAACGACTTTATGCTCAGTTCTCAAAGTGCGAGTTTTGGTTACGAGAGGTTCAGTTCCTTGGACACCTCATTAACAGGGATAGGATAGTTGTCGATCCGGCAAAGATCGAGGTAGTGACGCAAAAGGAGGTTCTGAATCTCCCTCGGATATCACATGTTTCTTGGGTTTGGTAGATTACTATTGGAGATTCATTAAGGATTTCTTCAAGATTGTAGTACCCCTCATTCATTTGACAAGGAAGGGGGTGGATTTTCGATGGGGCCCTAAGTAGCAGTCCGCATTTCAGACCCTTAGGCAGAGGTTATGTGAGGCCCCGATATTGACCCTTCCATAGGGGGTTGAGTATTTCGTGGTATTCTGTGATGGACCCATCACTGGTTTGGGGGTGGTTCTCATGCAGAGAATACGAGTGATAACTTATACTTCGCGGCAGCTGAAGCCGGTATTGACCCTTCCATAAGGGGTTGAGGATTTCATGGTATTCCCCACTTTTGGGATTGATCAGGTAGGCTTAGGCCAAAGGAGTTCCGAAGGAGAACTGGAAGCAGGAGAGATCAGATGTGAGATTGACAGGTTCGTCACGGATAGTCGTGGGCTGCTGACCCAATGTGGTCGGGTTTGGGTTCCAGTTTCGGGTGGGACCAGGAAGATTGTATTGGAGGAGGCTCATAAGTCTCGTCTTTCTATCCATCTAGGGCCCACCAAGATGTATCGGGATTTTAGATTGACTTATTGGTGGCCATGTATAAAGAGGGGGATATCTTGGCACATGGAGAGATGTTTGACCTGCACGATGGTCGAGGCTAAGCATCAAAGGCCGCATGGCATGCTGCAACCTATGCAGGTTACCATGTGGAAATGGGACCAGATTTCATTTGATTTTATCACCAAGTTGCCGAAGATGGTAAAGGGTTTTGATGCTATCTGGGTCATCGTGGATCGATTTACCAAGAGTGCCCACTTTCGGGTGATTCGGGAGAGTTCTTCGGCCGAGAAGTTGGCCGATGTGTATGTTCGCGATATTATTGCTCCCAATGGGGTCCTGTTCTCCTTTGTTTCAGATTGTGATGTGAGGTTCACCTCCCATTTTTGGCAAAAGTTCCATGAGGAACTGGGTACGGTGTTGCACTTCAGCACTGCTTATCATCTGCAGACCGACGGCCAGAGTGAATGGACGATACAGACCCTTGAGGATATTTTGCAGGTGATGGGTATTGATCAAAAGAACATTCCTATGTGCACATGCAAAACCCTAAAGCTTTGGATCTAGGTTTCTTTATTGTATATGCAAATTTATCCAAAGCTTGCAAACTCTAATCTAGCATGCTATAAAAATCGAAATCTATAACTAAAACAAGTCTAGATGATTACCTTTTGATAGTAGCAAGAATCCTCAATCTTCAAGACCTTAGTATCATAATTGTAATACCTCTAATGGCTCACAAACACCAAGGCAAGAAGATGATTGAGAAGAGAGGGAATGGAGGCACAATTTCATCTCTAAGAACTCTAGGGTTTCTTCTAGTAGCCGAAATATGAAGCCCTAGGGGTCCTTAAATAGCTGAGCTGTTAGGGTTTCAGTCGAAACCCTAATTGGATAGCTTAGGCCCTAAGCATCTCCAAGAACCTTCTGGAATAGGGCCCTTGGACTATTTCAAGGTGGGCTTCCACCCTAATTTTTTCCACTCCTTAATGCACAAGATCCACAACCCAATATCAATTATTTTATAATTGCAATTCAATTACCCTTTATTTAATTAATCTCTTTCAGCCACAAAATTAATTCTTAATTAATTCTTGAACAATATTAATTAACAATATGATTTATCTTTTAATATATTATTCATATAATATATTAATAAACCATAATATCCTCTCTCTCTCTCTCTCTCTCTCTCTCTTCATAAATCACCCTGTCAAGTTGCTTTGGTGAATGCAACCCAAAAGGACCATGCAACAACCGGGTCAAGTACATACCAAATATATTTATGGATTTAGACACTAATCCAACAGTCTTCCACTTGGATAAGTCTAATAACTATAAATGCAAGTATGACTTTAGGATTTGATTAGCAATCGTCGCTCTCGAAAACCGCTGTCAAACACTGATCTCATCAGTAACCTATCCTTTAGATAAGGGATCGTATAGTCCTCCGTTTGAGATATCATGCGGACAATTACATGGAACATAGTCATACTTATTGTCATGCAGTTTGTTTCTCGATCTTTGATTTTTTTGACATAGAACTTAATTGAACACATCAGTTCAGTCCTGACCGGGCCCGACACATAAGTCAAACCAGATCATCGAGAGGCCCAAATATCACTTTTACCCTCTTAGGATAATAGAAACATATAAACTTCGACTTATATGCATTTACTATTCACTCATCAAATCATGCACAACAATGCGTTTTATAACATCAAGTTACTGATGCGTTTACACATTATCAATGCACAACCAACTTGCAAACAATAAACCATATATCTAGGTTTAAAAACTATATGATATTATCATCTTGCGCTCACTCGTGATAAATTACATGAAGTGATGCCAGCAAGCGTGGGTTTAATCCAATTCTCAAATCTTATTTCATAAGCACTCATGAACGTTGCATCAAACTTTTTCTATGTTTAATATACTTTATACATTCTACAAACCAATTCATGACAGTCTTCTTTGACACCTACTTCCAAAGTATGAGTGACTGTGGACTGTTCGAATAATCTTATTATTCAAGAAGTCAAAACATGCAAATTTAAACAATAGTTAAATAATTAACACAAGACAGTAACTTTACTCATAAATAATACACCTTTATTTAATCATCAAATGTTAAATACAATTTATATATTACACGTTTCAAAACTATCTAATCTAAACTAATATTGTTCTTCGGCCTAATGCTCCTAGCATGCTGCAAATGCTTAACCCTACTCAGTCCCTTCGTAAGGGTATCTGCTGGGTTATCCTCTAACAATACCCTCTTCACTATAAGGAGTACCTCTTCTGCCTGATGTATAATAAAGTGATATTTCCTGTCAATATGTCAAGATCTGCCATGATCCCTCGGTTCCTTGGTCAAGGCAACCACTCCTTCATTATCACAGAAAATTTACATGAGCTCCTTTATGGTAGGCACAACTCCAATGTCTCCAATGAATTTCTTTAACCATATCGCCTCCTTTGATGCTTCGCTCGCCGCTATATACTCTGACTCGCACGTTGAATCAACTACGGTCTCTTGCTTGGAATTTTTCAAAGTCACTGTTCCTCCATTTAGGGTAAAGATCCAGCCCGACTGAGAATCGTAGTTGTCTCGGTCAGTCTGAAAAATGATGTCACTATACCCTCGCACCCTTAAGTCATCACTCCCAACGAGGACTAGAAACCATTCCTTAGTCCTCCGAAGGTACTTAAGAATATTCTTGACTGTGGTCTAATGTGCTCTGCGAGGGTTCCCTTGATAAATACTGACCATGCTCAAAGCGAAGGCTACATCAGGGCGAGTACAAGTCATAGCATACATGATCGAGCCAACTGCGGAAGCGTAAGGTACTCGGCTTAACTCTACTATCGCGACTTCGGTACTCGGACTTTGAGTCTTACTCAACTTGGCATTGCTTTGGATCGGTAACTCCCTTTCTTGGAACTCTCCATACTAAAACGCTTTAGTACCTTGTCCAAGTAAGTATTTTGACTAAGTCCTATTAGTCTTTTACTCATGTTTCTCACTATCCTTATTCCCAGAATATAGGCAACCTCTCCAAGGTCCTTCATAGTGAAACACTTCCCAAGCCAGTACTTAACTTCCTGCAGGGTTGGGATGTCGTTTCCTATGAGTAGTATGTCATCGACATGCAATACGAGGAAGCTGACTATACTCCCACTGGCTTTGACATATACACATGACTCATCCTCGCTTCGCAGAAAACCAAACTCTTTGACTTTCTCATCAAAACAAAGATTCCATCTGCGAGATGCTTGTTTCATTCCATAAATGAATTTCTCAAGCTTACACACTCTATTAGGATGCCTCACATCGATAAAACCCTCTGGCTGACTCATGTAAACATCCTCACCCAACTTCCTATTAAGGAAAGTGGTTTTGACATCCATATGCCATATTTCATAGTCATGAAATGCAGCAATGGCTAGCATCACCCTAATAGACTATATCTTCGCAACTGGTGAGAAGGTCTAATCATAGTCAACTGCGGGAGTTTGAGTAAAGCCCTTCGCAACCAATCGCTCCTTATAAGTGTGTACCTTCCCATCCATATCGGTCTTCTTCTTGAAGATCCACTTGCACCCGACCGTCTTACGACCGACACATTGTTAACCAAATTCCAAACTTGGTTGGCATACATGGACTGAATCTCGTTGTCCATATCCTCTTTCCATTTTGCAGACTCTGGGTCTGCCATGGCTTCGTTGTAGCTATTAGGTTCATCCAAATTTATTAGTGTACTATCACTAATAAACGTATCAACTTCACTTGTTATATGAAAACCATACAACACAGGTGGAACACTAACTCTACTAGACCGTCTAAGAGGTAAGGACTCATCAATCGGTTCACCAGGAGTTTCCTCCTTAGGTTGAGCACCAGTGTTAGAGGTTCCTTCATCGTTCGATTCTTGAAGCTCTTCAAGATCGATTTGCCTCCCACTGTCCCCTAAGCTTATGAGTTCTCGCTCTCAAAAAAACCCTCTCCTTACAACGAAGACAACATTGTCACTCGGTCTATAGAAGAGATATCCAAAGGACTTTTGCGGATAGCCGATGAAAATACGTCGCTTATTAAGAGGTTCGAGCTTGTTGTGAGTCTCTTGTCTTACGAAATCCTCGCAACCTCAAACCTTGATATGTGCCAACGAGGGAGCTTGTCCACATCTCATGAGGTGTTTTTACAACCTTCTTTGTAGGAACAAAGTTAAGGATATGAGCAGTAGTCTCTAAAGCATACCCCCAGAATGAGATAGGTAGCGAAGCACGACTCATCATGGAACGAACCATGTCTAGCAAGATTCGATTATGCCTCTCAGCCACACCATTCAACTGCGGTGTCCTAGGTGACGTAAATTGCGAAAGGATTTTGCATTCCTTGAGGTAGTCGTGGAATTCAAGATGAAGGTACTATCCACCTCGATCAGATCGAAACATCTTGATTTTCTTGCCCAACTGATTCTCCACTTCCTGCTTAAACTCTTTGAACCTTTCAAAGGTTTCTGACTTGTGCTTGATTAAGTAGATATACCCATATCTACTATAATCATCGATGAAAGTCACATAGAAGAGGCTTGCATCCCATGTGGTGGATCTAAAAGGCCCACACACGTCGGTGTCTATGAGATCCAATAAACCCTCACCCCTTTCACAAGAACCAGTAAAGGGTGACTTGGTCATCTTTCCAAGTAAACAAGAATCGCACACGTCATTGTCCCTAAGGTCGAATAACTCCAACACTCCATCCTTTTAGAGTTGGGCTATGCATTTCTTGTTGACATGTCCAAGACGACAATGCCACAAGCATGCTTTGTCTAAAATATTGGAAGAGTCAATATGCAACACATCATTTCCTAAGTTTTCTACAACCATCACAGTTTCATATATTCCATTACAAGGCGATGCTTCAAAATAGAAACCACCATTAAGAAAAGCATTAATAAAACCTTTTTCCTTATCAAATGAAAATCTAAATCCTTATCTATACAAACCATGAAAAAGAAATGATGTTTCTTGCCAGTTCTGGTGAATAGCAACAACTATTCAACTCTAGCCCTAACCCACTACTAAGCACTAAAGCATAAACTCCAATCTTGGTGACAACCGACAATCTTCTGTTCCCCATGATCAAGTTTATCTTCCCATTCTCCACATCCCTATTTCTTCTTAGGCACTGCAAATAAGAACAAATGTGAAAACCACATCCTGTATCAAGAACCCAAGAAATAGCATGCGATGAGTTATTAGATTAAATAGTATAAATACCTGCGAAGGACGGCTGGTTCTTCCCATCCATGATATCTTGCAGATATTTTGAGCAGCTTCGTTTCTAATTCCCCTTCTCATGGCAGTAGTAACACTCTACATCCTTTGGGTGGGAGGTGGGTGTAGCGAGACCAACCTTGGTTCCACTATAAGAGGTGCCATCATGGGATTTTCCCTTATGGTGGCTCTTTGAAGGAGCCTTCCTCTTCTTACCCTTCCCCTACCCAATAGCAAAGACGGGGGTACCTGTAGCGGGAGTTGATGCAACAGATTTATCCTTGAGCTTGCTCTCAATAGTCCTCAACAAGCCTTGAAGCTTGCTCAAGCTGACCTCCTCTTTGTTCATGTGGTAGGTCATGTGAAACTAGTTGAAACATGGTGGCAATGAGTGAAGAATGATATCAATCACCAACTCTTCATCGAAGTTAACATTTAACTTCACTAGAAGGTCGACATATCTCTGCATCTTCTGCAGATGAGCAGTGACAGACTCTCCGTCCCTCATCTTGGTCGTGATCATCGAAGTGATGATCTCGTACCTCTCCTGCCTGGCACTTTGGTGGTACCTTTCCAACAAATCCTGGTGCATCTCATATGGATAGTAGTCCTCGTAGGACTTTTGGAGTTCTATAGTCATAGTCGCGAGCATGATGCAATATACTTTCGTAGCATCTCGCTCGTGGGCCTCAAAGACAGCGATCTCCTCGGGAGTAGCAGTGTTTAAATTCACCTCCTTCAGCTCCTTGTCGGGTACATACTCCTTGTCCTCGTAGCGGATACCCATTCGGATGTTGCGGATCCAATCATTAAAATTGGTCCCATCGAAAATTACCCTCCCACACAAATTCATGAGTAAGAACGAGACAGAAGAGGTTGAGCCTGAAGCTTTGTTGTTGTTTGAGTTAGACATCTGAAAAGGAAAAGAGACAAAGTTTGATTAGATAAGAATCCCCAATTAAACACCCAAATGAGAAATTAGGGCTAGGATCCAACAACATTATTTGCAATTTAGAAAAGGGATGCCGTAATCTAAACAACAAATAGTTTGAAGGTAAGTGAATGGCGATTCACTAATTTCCACCATGAAAAACAAAAGGAAATTAACTTTTAAATGTATTGAAAACTCCTAGATCTTTTGAGATTCATTAAACTTTTCAATGGCATGTTTAAATCTTGATATGCCCTTTAAGTTTGTGACTGGGATATCGAGGATCACAAACAAGGTGTGAATAACCATGCAAATGTACTTGGTGTCCTGAATGTTACAGTCACATAATCAATGTGTTGGTTAGCCACACACGCTCTATTGATTTATGACAAACATCGAGTCACCCTTTGCCACCTTTGCTAGACCCAAATTAGTGTGCCAGTTACCACACACACTCCACTAACATCATGGCAAAGGTACAAAGTGCAATTTCATGGAATAGCATCAAATTCACATTTTTCCTAAAGTAACTAAGATTGGGAATTTTATAAAAACATTTATTTACTTTATTAATCATTATACTTTTAATGAGGAATTAGTTTCCCTATCCTACCCGTTCGGCTAGTGACCCTCCACCAATCAAGGAAGCGGTGGGTGAGAGTGGACACCCATTAAGCTGCCATTTTATAGGAAGCAACCTTATACCCCCCTTATAGATTGGCTTGGTGAATGAGGCCTACTAACGGTAAGACTAGCATTTATCTTATACATATATAATAATTATTCTTATAATATTATAATAGTATAGGGATGAATTTTAAACTTGTAAAATTCTAGGGTTTGGAATTTAATTATTTCAAATTAAAATTTTAATCAAAAAATTTAATTCCAAAACTTGAGGGCAAGTTATAAAACATTTCAAAACTATCTAGATGAAAATTCAAATAATATAATTAAACAATTAATTGGTGATTATCTAATTTTGACCTAATCCAATTTCATGCAAGATAATTGATCAAATAATTCAAATAATTAGGGTTTATCAAATAGGGCAATAATTATCTAATTAAATGATAAATATCTTTTATTTTCACTAAGATAATCTCATGGAATAAATAAAACTCAGATTTTATTAATTAAAAACCTTTTTGGTAATTATCCCAAGTCAATATAAGCCAAAATCCCGAAAATCCATCTGTCTGACAGCCCGACTCGCCGAGTCCCCATTTGGACTGGATGAGTTCATTTGACTCGTCGAGTTCATCTGGGGACTCGACTAGTCTATCAAGAAGAAGGAAAAATTTTCGATTTCAAGAAATGAATAAACACACAATGCATCAAATACAATAGAAACCAAGCAAGGCTCTAATACCACTGATGGGTTTTGAGCAAAAGAACATTCCTATATGCACATGTAAAAACCCGAAAGCTTTGGATGTAGGTTTCTCTATTGTACATGCAAATTTATCCAAAGCTTTCAAACCCTAATCTACCATACTATAAAAATCGAAATCTATAACTAAAACAAGTCTAGATGATTACCTTTTGATAGTAGCAAGAATCCTCAATCTTCAAGAGCTTACTATTACAACTGAAATACCTCTAATGGCTCGCAAACACCAAGACAAGAAGATGATTGAGAAGAGAGGGGATGGAAGCACAATTTCGGCTCTAAGAACTCTAGGGTTTCTTTTGGTAGCTGAAAGATGAAGCCCTAGGGGTCCTTAAATAGTTGAGCTGCTAGGGTTTCAGTCAAAACCCTAATTGGATAGCTTAGGCCCTAAGACGCTCCAAGAACTTTCTGGAATAGGGCCCTTGGACGATTTCAAGCTGGACTTCCACCCTAATTTCGTCCACTCCTTGATCCACAAGATCCACAGCCCAAAATCAATTATCTTATAATTGCAATTCCAGTCCCTTTTATTTAATTAATCTCTTTCAGCCACAAAATTAATTCTTGACCAATATTAATTATGCAATATGATTTGTCTTTTAATATATTATTCATGTAATATATTAATAAACCATAATATCCTCTCTCTTCATAAATCATTCTATCAAGTTGCTTTGGTGAAGGCAACCTAAAAGGACCATGCAACAATTGAGTCAAGTACATACCAAATATAGTTATGGACTTAAACTCTAATCCAACAGCAGGCCTGTGTTATCAATTTTGGTGGGAGCTAGGACTCCTACCTTCCTCTTGTAGAGTTTTCCTACAACAACAACTATCAATCCACTATTGGTGCTCCACCTCTCGAGCTCTTGTATGGGCGGAGATGGTGTACCCCAGTTTGTTGGGGCGGACGGAGGTGGTCCTTTAGACAACAGAGCTTATTCAGCAGATATGGCATAGAGTGCAGACCGCTTAGAGTCGACAGAAGAGCTATGCCAACCGGCGCCGATTTGAGTTGGAGTTTCAGGTCGGCGATATGGTATTATTAAAGGTCTCGCCTTGGAAATGTGTGATACGCTTCAGGAAGAGGGGAAAATTGGATCCCCGGTATATTGGACCATTTCGAGTGATCGCCAAGGTTGGCAAGGTTGCTTACAAATTGGATCTTCCTGAGGACCTTAGTCAGGTTCACAACACTTTCTATGTTTCGCAGCTGCAAAAGTCTGTATTGGATGAGGATGCGGTGGTTTCCTTGGATGATATCTAGGTTGATGAGTGCCTGAAATATGTTGAGAGGCTGGTGGCTATCTTGGAAAGGAAGGTTAAGGTTTTGTGTAGCAAGCAAGTACCTTTGGTAAAGGTACGGTGGCAACACCAGAGGGGCTCCGAGTGGACCTGGGCCGGAGGCTGAGATATGGGAGCATTATCCGAATTTCTTCACCGCAACGGACTTCGAGGACAAAGTCTAGTTCAAGTGGGGGAGAATTGTAACATCCCGAAGTTCAGGTATTCCTAAATTCATCCTTGTAAATTTATTATATGTCATTTTGGTCCCAAAGTCCAAGAAAAAGTACCTCGAAGCCCTAGTAGCAATATTGTAATTTTGGGCAGGAGGAGTACGCTAAGCGTACATGAGGGTACGAAGAGCGTACTAGGGTGCGCCTTAGTACGCTAGGCGTACACTTGTGTATGCTGGGCGTACTAATGTCATGAGGAAACCCTAAATTTTAGGGTTTGAGAGGTATTTAAGCATCCGTATAGCTCCTTTCTCTCTACCTTTTGAGACGTTTTTGCAAAATCCTAGCCCTTAGTGTGTATTTTGAGCTAAAAAGTGTGTTTTTGGTGTGTTAAAGGAAGAAAGAGTTGCATCAAGAAGCTTGGAAGCTTGAAACAAGGCTTGGATCTGGAAGTTTTGCTCTTCTCTCCATCATCTCAAGGTATAAAGTGCATACCTTGATGGCTTGTTTGCTAGATCTCATATATGGGTGTTTTTATGCTTCTTTTTGGTCCCAAATGCTCCATCTTTAGCATGGCATGTTCTGGATGTTTTGAGTTGTCCTTTCAGACCCTTGGAGGGGTCCTTAGTCATAAAAATGAGGTCCTAATGGCTAGAAGTGTCCCATGCATCTTGTGGAGGGTCTTAATGGATTAAGACCTTATATTAAGAGCTTTTTGGACGTGTAAAGTCATAAAGTTTGAGACTTTATGACTCCAGGGTACATTTGGACCATAGATCTGAAGTTCGGGTTTGAGTGCTTAAGCCATTAAGCACTTAATGAAGTTGTGGGATTTACGAGGGTATGCCCCGCATAGGTGGGAGTACACCCCGTGTACTCGGTCAGCCACCCCATAACCTGGTTAGTGCGAGGCTTTGTGTACGTGAAGCGTACTTCTGGGTACGCCCTGCGTACTCGCATGAGTCAATCCATGTTGAGTTGACTCATTTGGGTTGACTCAGTTGGTTTATTGGGTTTGACCAGTTGACTTAGAGTTTGGCCAAGTTTGACTATGTTTGACTTTGAGGGCATTTTGGGTATTTTGGGATTTTAATGGAATTGGTCACTTGGTGGATTTAGGTTTTGTGTTGAGAGATGAGATTCGGAGGTAGGCCTTATCAGTTCTATCCAGTTGTGAGATGAGTTTTCCTCACTGTACTTACGGCTTGAAGGCACCAAAACCAACCCTTTGGATTGTTATCTTGATTATCGTATGACTGAGTACTATAGAGATATGTTTGATGTGTATCCTGGTAGATAGGATGATGCTATGCTTAGTGATCTGTAAGATCTATCTACTTGTTATTGGTTGGTTAATTGTATGATTATCTGTTATATTTTTGTGTCAGCATGGTGTATGTGTGATTGGGTTGTGGTGGTCCTGCTTTGTGCTGAAGGCCAATAGACCCAGGGCTTCCCGGATAGAATGAAGGCCAGTGGGGCATACCAATCAGCCTGAAGGCCCGGAGAACATTCCAGATAGGCTGAAGACCTCGTGTGGCATGCCAGTCATGTTGTAGGTTCTGTGAGTGTACCATGTAGACTATAGGCCGGTGGGGCGTTATAGTCAGACTAAAGGCTCTCTATGCATGTTGTTTATTGTTATTATGCTAATTTTGTGTTGTGTTGGTATTTTGGGGGAACTCACTAAGCTTTGGGCTTACATTTTTTGGTTGCATTTCAGGTACCTCAGATGATTGCGGGAAGGCAAAGGCATGATCGTACACCTCCTCGTGTTTTGTTCTATGATTTTAGATAAACTCTGGTAATAAACATGTTCTGAAAACTAATTTGTAAACAATGATGGTTTGTGGAATTGTTTGAAAAGTTTAAAATTTTTATGAATTTTATGGATGTTACATTTATGGTGGCTCCGGTGTCGATTGAAGATTGAAGGCGGCAGTTAGTGGTGGCGATTGAAGATTGGATACTAGCTCCGGTGCCAATTGCAGATTGGGTGGTGGCCGCGTTGTCAATTGAAGATCAGAAAGTGGAAATTGGTAGTGGCGAATGAAGATTGGGTGGCGGCGATTTGTAACACCCGCACATTCAGGCTAGTCAATTTAGAGACAATAAGCATCAAAACCGAGTTTTTGATGGAAGATTATTTAAAATGATTAATTTTAACCAAGTTGTAGTATATGTTACAAGGGTTCCGTACAAATAAAGAACGCCGAAATCCGAGTTATAACGAAGAAGTTATGGCTCGTCGAAGTTTCGCGGCAAAACCGGCACGGCACTTGGGAGCGTAAAAAGTGAATTTACGATAGATAGATTTTTAGCCTTAGCAATATAAACGAAAGTCATAGAATAAGTTAAATTGAGAGCGTCCATAAAAAGAACACCCAAATCTGACTTTGTATGAGGAAGTTATGAATTTTCTAAGATTTGGCTTAACAGTGCACAACCCGAAATTCGAATTTTAGATCAAGCGGTTTTTGGCCAACGCGACCTAAATGAGAATTAAAGATCTAATTAATAGGAACTCAACAACCAAAAGACAGACGAAAACAAAGTTTGTATGTAGAAGTTATGAATTTTACGCAGTCATTTCACTGTATAATCTCCTCATACCGTTAAATTTAAAATCGGTCGAGAATTAGCCAACGGAATCAAAATAAAAGTTGTAGATCTTGTTTTTACCTACGCGTGGAAATAAAGAACGTTGAAAACAGAGCTTGTATGCGAAAGATATGGACGAGCTTAGTCTCTACTTTTTCGAGCGCGACAAATTCGATACAGTTTTGTAAATCCGAGATAGAATGAGAATTAGCCAACATGGTCTAAATGAAACTTGTGGTAATCGTAAATACCAACACGTGGATATAAATAACGCTGAAAACGGAGCTCGTCTATGAAAGATATGGACAAAGTTTAGTCTCTACTCATCGAGCGCGATAAATACGATACAATTTTTGTAAATCTGAGATAAAATGTGAATTACCCGATGGGGTCTAAATGAAAGTTGTAGTACTCGTAAATACCAATGCGTGCATATAAAGGACATGGAAAAGGGAGCTCGTACGAGGAAGATACGGTCAAAACTTAGGGACTACTCTACGATAAAACTCTTATAAATAAGAGATGAACTCTTCATAATTTCTTCACACCATAAGCCTTTCTTTCTCTCTCTAACTTCTCTCTAGCCTCCCTAAACCCCTCCCAAGTCTAGGGAACCTCCCTAGAAAGAGAAGGAAGACCCAGAGCACCCGACAGCACCGAGAAGAAAAACTTTCGGCTCGGAAACGCTACTCCAGCGAATCCGGTTTTTTTAATAAAAACCCACTATAAGTGAGCTACGCGTACACTATTTCTAATATTGCTTTTATTTAAAAATATTAATGTTATTTGGACCTTATAATAATTATTTGGGTTATTATTATGAGTTATATAAGTGTCGTTATACTATCTTTTTAACCACTCGTGGTACGGGGAATCTGGTTTAAAGGGCCGCATAAGGTTGTTGGATTTCAGAAGTGCTATATGCCAAAATGGTCCTGCCCTCCGGTGCTTTATGTTTGGCCTTGTCTGTAAATAGTGGGAGAAGAGTATTGTTTAACGCCTATATAATAGTAATAATAGTTAGACTATTAATTAGTCTCAGTAAATATTAGACTAAACCTTAGTGGTAATGATACTCGGTTTTGTCGAAGGAAATTGTTTTAAGAGTAACGAAGTGCTGTCTGAGTTCGGAATCACCAGCTTACCAGGTGAGTGCATAGCTACTTTCATCTTACACATAAATATAAAGTATTTTATATAAATTATGTGTTATGTGTGCATATTATCTATATACTTGCTATTTATGTTGGATGAACGATGTTATACATTTTTTAAATGATTTAAACTGTATATATGTATATTGTATCTACGAAATGTGTTGGGTAAAACATGGGTAGATGTAATAGTTGATGTGTGATAAAAATAAAATAATGAGAGGCCTCGATGTTATTGCTGATCCAGTTATCTAGCGGAGTATAGATGACGACCACATACTATTCTAGACATGCCAGTGGAACGCTAGCAGGCTCGCAACCTATATGTGTTTATTTGAACTGTGTGTTCACCAGCAGTACTCCATCCCCCACATGGTTTCTTTGTTTGACATGAATTGCTGAGGAACCCCCAAAGCATGTGTTGTCGCCCCGATGAAAATCCTTAGGCTAGGTCCCTTGTGTTAGATGTTTTAGGGACGTAAAGTGAGGATAACGGGAATGGGTAATCGGGTTTGTTTGGTTGATGAAAATAATAAACTTATTTATTGTGGTTTAGAAACCCTATGTGCTCACCAGGCTCTCATGCCTGACACACTCTGTTTCTTGTATTACAGGTAATGGCGTACGAGCATAGATATGATGTTTGGGATGAGAGATTACGGAAATAGGCCTGTAGATATGAATAAATGTAGTAAGACTTATATTGCACTGTTTATGCTTTTGATCTGTATCGAACATGACATCCTGAGGTTTTTAATGAAAGACATTTCTTTGGAAATGCTTTGATAAATCTTTATCATATTTTATTTTGGGAACAAATTTCATAACACTTTTATTTAAAATGTTACTCTGATTTTTAAACAAAGCATAAACAAAATCGGTCATTTTTCTGGCCATGAAAAATGAGGATGTCACATTTGGTATCAGAGCATTAGTTTAAGCGAACTAGGAATAAAGATTTATTTCTAGACTTAAACTTAGAATGCTAAGCGATGATCGTGAGGAGTGTGTCTAATATATTTTAGGAAGTACGTCGGAATAGATACAAGCACTAACTTAATTAGGGAAGATGCCTAAGATGCTTTTATGTGCTAAATAATTTGTGATGCTTTATGTTATCGTTTGATCGGATCTATGGTCTGTTGCCGACCGGATCTGGAAATTTTATACGTTCATATTTCTAAACGTTTAGTTACGATATTAGAACTGGCATATAATTTTTCGAAGTAATAAGGAGGAATACGCGTCTAAACCTTCCTCTATCTATATTCTCGTCTCGATACACCAAACGACTACTTTGGTGTGCAAAACTTCGTGGTGAAGATTCGTAGTGAATTGAGTAAATGGAGGAAATAAGAAGGCTTACGATACTGAGTGGTACCTATTGGAAGATATCGTAAGAGTGATATCTTGCCTTTAGAACGCATCTAAGAAATAATACGTCTAGTACGGGAGAAGTACACTTTCGATTAGTAGAAAGAAAGATTTTTTGTATAATCCATTAAGTTATCCCATCGTCTGACATTTCCATCACCAACTGAGTTGAAGCAAAATTGATGATTGAAGATATGCATGGAAGAAGTCCTAGTACAGTCTAGAGAAAATTATAGGATGCTCCATGGGAGTTACAAACCCATGGGTCATGGAAATGAAGAGTCATGACACATTAGGGTTTACATGGTGTAACCCTAGATGTGTCAACACTATATAAGGAACATACTATCCACAAAAATCGGCTACACAAAAACAAGTGATGGCTAGGTCGATTTTTCAAGTGTAAGATTCTCTCAAAGTTTACTCCTTTGCATTTGGTGTTGTGTGAAGCATTTGAGGCATCACTTGGGGTGCTAGGCTCACAAGGTTTCAAGGATCATAAGCAACAACAAGGTATGTTATTCTATCTTTCATTCAAGTTAAAAAAATGTTCCCAATGTATGCTAGATATGAATATAACCTTGGAATTCAACTTTGCATGATAATTAGACAAACATAGATCCAAGGTTATTAGGGTTGCATGTACACTTAGGAAGTGTTAGAATGCTCAAAACCCTCAGTGGTATCAGAGCCTAGGCTTGTTTGTTGATTTTTTGTGCAAACTGCTTGAAAAAAATCATTTTTCTGTTTTCTACTCGTATGAACTCGCCGAGTCCATGGAGGGACTCGACGAGTCCATGAACAAATGCAAGCTACTCGTCGAGTATGTTCTTGCACTCGACGAGTAGAGGCTGCAGTTTTCAGAATTTCGACATTTGTTGCTGGAAATGGACTAGAAACATTACCCTAAATTGTTTTGGTGTTTTAAAACTTGTTTTAGATGGTGTAATGTTTATGCTAATCTATTTACAATGGCAATTATCAAAATTACAAGTTGTAAGTGTAATTTTTGATTCTTGAAAGTGTTCATATTCATGTTCTTGAACGTAAGAAGAGTAGATGATCATAGGAATTGCTTGTAACCTTCATGGTAGTGTAATTAATGATCATAATGTGTTTTAATGGAGTACATAACTTGTCCTCAAGTTATGGAAAACCAAAAGTCACACTTTTATTAAAGCCATTAAAAGAACACAAGAGTTATAAAAAATGAAGAGTCTTCATTTTTTATTACTCAATTAACACATAAATTATAAGAAATGAAAAGTTTTGAAAGTTTACAAAACTTGCCCTCAAGTTTTGGAACAAGTAAAGTCTTGATTAAAAACTTATTTCCAACCCTTAGAATTTTAAAAGTTAAAATTCAATCCTTATACTTTATAATATTATAAGTTAATATATATATATATATATATATATATATATATATATATATATATATATATATATATATATATATATATATATATATATATATATATATATGTATATATATATATATAAGATCAAGTCGTCTTACCGTAGTACGCCTCATTCACGAAGCCGGTCTATAGGGGGGGGGGGGTATATGGTTGTTGCCTATAAAATGGCAACTTAATAGGTTTGCACTCTCACCCACCGCTTCCTTGATCGGTGGAGGGTCGTTAGCCGAACGGGTAGGACAACGACTTATAAATTCTCATTAAAAGTATGATGAATATTATAAAGTAACTAAATGTTTTATTAAATTCCCAATTTTAGTTACTTTAGGAAAAATATGAATAAGGTGCTAATCCATGAAATTATAGTTTACACTTTGTTTAAGTCGTTGGTGGAGCGTGTGTGGTTAACCGATACATTAACTTGGACTTAACAAGGTAGGTAAAGGGTGACTTAAGGTTTATCATAGTATCGGTGGAGCGTGTATGGTTTACTGGCACATCGATTGAGTGATAAACTTTAAGGGTACCAAGTGATTTTGCATGGTTACTTCACACCTCGTTTTGTGATCCTAGGTATCCCAGTCACAAAACTTGGAGGGCACACTCGAGATTGAAACATGCCTTTGAAAAGTTCATTGAATCTCAAAAGAATCTAGGAATTTCTAAGAACCAATTAAAAACCTAATATTCATATTTCGTTTTTCAAGGTGGAAATTGGTGAATCGTCATTCACCTACCTTTCAAATATGTTATAGCTTGGATTACGGCATACCTCTTATAAGTTATAATATATTGTGATTGGATCCTAGCCTTAATATTACATTTGGGTGTTTTATTTAGGACTCCCTTAATATCTAAACTAATCTTGTCCTCTTCTTTCAGATGTCTTCAAACAACGCTGCTTCTGGCTCTAATCCTAATGGCTCCTTTACCCTTATGAACTTGTGTGGGAAAGTCACTTTTGATGGATCCAACTTCAATGAATAGATTAGAAACATCAGGATTATTACCCACTACGAGGACAAAGAATATGTCCTCGATAAGGAGCTTAAGGAGATTGATGAGACCACTGCAACTCCCCAGGAGATCACTGACTTCCAGGCACATGAAAGGGATGCTACCAAAGTGGCATGCATCATGCTACCAAAGTGGCATGCATCATGTTGGCCACCAAGATCTGATGGAAAGATACCATCAAAGTGCACGACAAGAGAGGTATGAAATTATTTGCTCCATGATAACAACCATGATGAAGGACGGGGAATCCGTCACGAGCCATATGAAGAAAATGCAAAGGTATGTAGATCGTTTGCTGAAGCTTAATGTGAACTTCCCTGAGGAGCTTGCAATAGATATTGTTTTGCAATCCTTACCATTGTGCTATGATCAATTCCGCATGACATATCACATGAATAAGGAAGAGGTCACACTTAGCAAACTGCAGGGACTCCTCAAGACCTCATAAACAGGTCTTAAGGGTAAGTCGGTTGTTAACACTCCTACTCCAAACTCCGCCCCGGTTTTGGCAATCGGGAAAGGTCGAGGGAAGAAGAAGAAGATCTCTTCGAAGGCTACCAAGGCTAGGATCCTCGATGGCTCTTCTTCAAGTGGAACCAAGAAAGGTTTCATCACTCCTTCTGACCCAAAAGAGGCTGAATGCTTCTATTTCCATGAAAAGTCACATTAAAAGCGGAACTGCCCAAAATACCAGCAAGATGTGAAGGATGGGAAAGTTAAACCCATCCATGCAGGTATTTACACCATCTTATCTAATAACTCACCCCATTGTAACTCTTTGGTCCTTGATACCGGTTGTGGTATTCATATCTGTTCTGATTTGCAGGGACTAAGAAGAAATGAGAATGTGGAGCATGGATGAATAAACTTAATCATGGGGAATAGGAAAGCTTTACCTGTCATCAAGATTGGAGTTTATGCTTTATCGCTAAGTAGTGGGTTTAGTTTAGATTTGAATAAATGTTGTTATTCGCCAGAATTGGCAAGAAATATTATTTCCTTTCATGCATTGTATGAACAAGGTTTCACCTTTTCATTTGATAATGAAGTTGGTTCGATTAATGCTTTCTTTAATAATGTTCTTTATTTTAAAGCATTACCTTGTGATGGCGTGTATGAAACTGTATCTGTGGTTGATAACTTAAGAAATAATGTATTGTGTATTGATTCTGTTAATGATAATAACTTGGATAAATCATCATTATGGCATTGTCGTCTTGGACATATAAGCAAGAAACGCATAGGCCAACTCCAAAAGGATGGAGTCTTGGAGTCATTTGACCTAAAGTCAGATGATAGTTGCGAATCATGCTTACTTGGAAAAATGACAAAGTCACCCTTCATAGGTTCTTGTGAGAGGGGTGAAGGTTTGTTGGATCTCGTACACACGGATGTGTGTGGACCCTTCAAACATGCCACAAGGGATGCTAGTCGTTATTATTTGACTTTTACTGATGATTTTAGTAGATATGGATATGTCTACTTAATCAAGCATAAGTCAGAGACTTTTGAAAGGTTTAAAGAATTTAAACAGGAAGTTGAGAATCAATTGGGCAGGAACATTAAGATGCTTCGATCCGATCGAGGTGGTGAATATCTTAGTTCAGAGTTCCTCGACTATCTTAGGGAATGTGGGATTGTCTCACAATTGACACCTCCCAGGACACCACAAGTAAATGGTGTGGCTGAGAGGCGTAACCGAACCTTGTTAGATATGGTTCGTTCCATGATGAGTCGAGCTTCGCTACCAATCTCATTTTGGGGGTATGCCTTAGAGACTGCCGCCCATATCCTTAATCTAGTCCCTACAAAGAAAGTTGCCAAAACTCCTCATGAGATGTGGACTGGTAAAGTACCCAAACTAGACCACATAAAGATTTGGGGTTGCAAGGATTTCGTGAGACGCGAGACTCATGATAAGCTCGAACCTCGAAGCGATAAGTGTATTTTCATCGGCTACCCACATCAATCCTTTGGTTACCTTGTGACATCCCCAAAATCACGGCCAGAAAAGACCGACTTTGTTTATGCTTTGTAAAAATCAGAGTACTTCTTTTCATAAAAACGTTGCGGAATTTGTTCCCAGATAAACACGATAAATACGTTATTAAAACATTTTGGAAGAAACGTATTTTATTCATCTTAAAACGTTTGGGATGTCATCGTTAATACAGAAGCATAAGCATAAACAGAACTTACAATTATTTACACTAGTGATCTACATCTCTTTAAATCTCTCAATGTAATGTCACTTCATATCGCCACCTGTGATGTAAATAAACTGAGTGGGTCAGGTTGGGAAACCTGGTGAGTACATAGGGTTTTCAACCCACAATAATATAGTTATTATGTTTAAACAATCAAAAAATCAACCCAATTACCCATCCCCATTATCTTCTTTTAGTCTTCCCTAAAGATATTATCTCAAGGGTCATTTCCTATATCATATTTACTTCTCATCTCCCTACATCGTATTTCCTTATATGATTGTTCCTACGAACTTTACCTAAGGATCATCGCCTACATTGCATAGACAATACTAATCCGGGGATTACTCCTTCAATATGTGTCTAGCAAGAGTTAGGGTATCATCGCATGATTACGCAGCCACAACATCGCCTGGACTTGTAAATCATGATAAGGGTTAGTCTATCATCGCATGAATACGTAGCCACAACATCGGCTGGATTCATAATTCTTAATAAGGGTTAGACTATCATCGCATGAATACGTAGTTACAACATCGCCTGAACTCGTAATTCATCACCTACAGGTTACTAGCCTGCTGGTGTTTCCACGGGGTTGTCTATAATAGTCCGTGATCGCCATCTATACTCTGGTAGATGACTACATCTCCAAATTGTCGGACAAGGTTGTAGTATCCTACATCACCGATTCATAATCACCTATCTATCCTCACCTTCCTATCATCACCTATCTCTCATTATTTTATTTCATCACTCACCAACTATTTCATCTACCCATGTTTTATCTCAACATATTTGTAGATATAAAATAAATATACAGTTTAAATCATTTAAAACATGTATAAATAATTCATCTAGCATAGACAACAAGTATTCAAACAATATGCACACATAGCACGTAATTTATATTAAAATACTTCATATCTATGTGTAAGATGAAAGGGACCATGCACTCACTTGATTAGGTGGTGACTCAGCACTCGGACAGCGCTTCGATACTCTCAAAACGATATTCCTTTGATAAAACCTAGTATCGATACCACTAGGGTTTAGTCTAACGATAACCGTGACAAATTCATTAGTCCGAGTATTATTAAGCGTTAATAACGCTCAATATAACTCATAATAATAGCCCAAATAATTATTTTAAGGACCTAATAACATTCCTATATTTATTTGAAAGCTATATTAAAAATTGTGTAAGCGTAGCATACTTAGAGCGAATTTTATCGAAAACCGGGACTTAATTGGAGCAGCGTTTCGAAACCGAAAAACTCCTTTTTCTCGGGACTCCGGGAGCCTCGGGGCTTCCCTAGGGTGCTAGGGAGGTTCCCTAGGGTTTGGGGGTGTTTAGGACACTTAGAGAGAGAAAGAAGTTAGAGAGAGAGTGAAGAAAGGTGTGAAAAATGAAGGATAATCGACCCCTTTTTATAGCCCTGCGAGGCCTCGGTACGCTGGGCGTACCTCGGACCTACGCGGGGCGTAGTCATCGGATAAGAGTGCCAGACCGACTCCAGCTGTTAGCCTCTTCGGACCGGATAAGATCGAGGTTACGTGGGGCGTTCCGAATCTCGTATGCGGGGCGTAGGGCGAGGCTTCGTGGCATGATCCGAAGCGAGATCTGAGACCTTCATCGGACGGCCCACAACGTGCCACGTCACCAGTCTCGCATCAGATTTCGCAAGTTGCACCCTCCACTTTAAAAATTCGTAACTTTCGCGTACGACCTCCATTTTCGACGTTCTTTATATCCACGCGAAGGTGGGAACGTACTCTACAACTTTCGTTTAGACTTCGTCGGCTAATTTTGGCTCGATTTTAAATTTTATATTATTAATGGGCCGGGACACGATTGGTCCGTTAAATCCTCATAACTTTTTCATCCGACATCCGTTTTCGCCCATCTTTTTCTCCTTACGCTACTCTCAACGAGATCTTCGATTCTCGTTTAGGTCGTGTCGGCTAAAAACCGCTCGATCTAATATTCGAATTTCGGGCTGTACACTGCTAGTACGAAACTTCGAAAAATCATAACTTCTTCATACGAAGTCAGATTTTGGCGTTCTTTTTATCGATGTTCTTAGTTTAACATATTCTACGACTTCCGTTTCGATCGCTAAGGCTAAATCTCGCTCTATCGTAAATTCACTATTTACGCTTTCCGGTATCGTGCCGATTCTGTCGTGAAACTTCGACGGGTCATAACTTCTTCGTTATAACTCGGATTTCGGCGTTCCTTATATGTACGGAAACCTTGTGACATAATATACAACTTGGTTAAGATTATTTATTCTAAATAATCTTTTCTCGAAAAGTCGTTTTCGCCCCCTATTGCCTCTAATTTGACTTGCCTGGATTTGCGGGCGTTACTATTATCTCCCCCTTAGGATGATTACGTCCCGGAATCATCAACGAAACAGGGCTCGTATAATGACTCCATACGTCATCTTTTCATCCTAGGTAATAATTATAACTTCTATATTCCTTCAAGTCTATCTCTTAGACTCATTGGCTGTAAGAGTAGTCGATCGTGCACCTGCTCTCTACCTCAGGCTAGACTCCCAATTATGACCTTCAAGTCATAATCTCAATCCTTACTGGACACGAACTTGAGATGATTTCTTTTATTACTACTATAGATCGATGTGTCATATTCTAATGACCTATCATTGTACGTTGCAACACTTAGACATAGGTCTCTTAGAGTTAAACAAGCTATGCCTTCCTTCATGTTCTAATGTGATATAATCACACTTTAACATTTGGAATTTCTAGCTACCAACTCTTTTAACAACGAGCGCGATACTTCTATTGATCGCTTTGATTTCAATCGTTTGGTTTAAGTCGGACGCTACATCGACCTTGATTTTCTATAGCATACTTAGCGTAGTCGGACTCAATTCGATATGACCACTAGGGTCGGAATATCAACAATCTTCTTAGTCATTATCGAAACGATGGTAACAACACACTTGAATAAAACGAAATCAATTACTAGCTTCTTGGTAACCTTGTGACTTTCCCTGATCCAAGTGTGAGTCCTGTACTTCCGGTAGTATAGGCCTCTACTACCATTCACACCTACTCATACTCGTTCCAAGTATTGTTCCGCGGTTTTTTTCCATGTCACCATACAAGAAAACCACACAACAACTTAACACATCAGATAACAAAACGAAGGTTTCATATTATTTCTTGAAACGGTTACATAGGTGTTCAAGTTCACCCTAGACTATGCCTCTAACAGGCTACATCATATGATTCTATGGCTACTTTATAAATCGATCCTTGGATGTCAACCCATCATTCCTGAATCCTCGCATTGTCATCTGCTTCGTCTAGGATCATATGGAATGCTCTTGCCTTCGGTTTTGGTGGAATGTTTGGTTTTGCCGCCTCTTTCTTTTTTGGGCAATCCTTAGCAACATGCCCTTCTTCACGACATTCATAACACATCCTTCTGCACTCGTTGGCGTAATGTCCGGTCTTCCCACACTTGTAGCAAGTCACTTCTTCGCTACATTTCCCAAAGTGATTCTTCTTGCACTTCTCGCACCATTTCACTTTGTTTCCTCCTCCGCTAGACTCCTTTGAACCAGACTTGATCTTCTTATTGGGCCTCGTAGATTCCTCAAACTTCCTCTTTTCACCAACCTCAATCTTGTTTGCAGCTCTTCCCTTAATCATATCTTCCACAGACTTGGCAGCCCATATAGCTGCCTCCAGAGTAGGTGCCTGACGCACTGGCACCGCGTACTCCCATGGAAGTCCCTTTGCGTACTTGTCGATTTTCGTCAGCTCATCCGGAACAAGGCGCAAGGCAAACTCCATCTTCTCTGTGAAGTTGTTGGTGTATTCATCGATTGACATGATTCCCTTCTTTAGGGTTAGAAACTGGTTCTCTAGCTCAAGCAGGTTTTGAGCTGAGCAGTACTTTTGTTTGAATTGCACCAGAAATTCTGCCCATGTCAGTTGCAGGGGCTTATTGGGGCTCAAAGTCTTCCCCAAGGTATTCCACCAACGTACAGCGCCTCCTCGAAACTGACGCACTGCAAATGTGGTTTGTTGCTTTCCCTTGCAACCGCACATTATGAAAGCTAATTCCATCTCCGAGATCCAATCCATGACCTCGATCGGATCCTCCTTTCCAGTGAAAGTCGATGGCTTGCAAGATAGAAAATCCTTGTACTTGCATCCATTCCTCTCGACTTCGTCATCTTGGTTGTTTTGTCGAACTATTGGTGGGTTGACTTGACCAACAGTCCCACTGTAGTTTCCTTCCTCAGTCTGCACTTCGTTCAACTCGGGCTGTTCGATCTCAATGGTTGCTTCCTCTCGATTTTGCTGGAGCAAACGTCTGGTTTCCTCCATTTGACGATCCAACATCACTTGGTTCATCGCTTGCACTCCAGCCATCGTGACTGGCTCAGCAGCGGCTTCCATCACCGGTATTTGCTCAATCACTGGGGGTTGGTTTTGGTTCCCATTTGCATTCACGTTTCCGCTACGGGTTCTTGCCATCATGATCTATACACCGAATAAGTTGAATCTAGACCTTTACTTAGGATTGACGTTTAAATCATCCTTATCACTCCGAAACGTTTACATGCTAGTTCTAATATCGTAGTCGTACGTTTAGAATCCTAAACACATAAGGTTTTCAGATCCGGTCGGCAACATACCATAGATCCGAACAACTAACACCATATCAGGCACAAGTATTTAGCACATAAAAGCATTTTAGGCACAATTCCTAAAATAAGCTAGTGCTCACACCTCACAATCATCGCTTAGCATTCTAAGTTTAAGTCTAGAAATAAATCCATATTCCTAGTTCGCTTAAACTAATGCTCTAATACCAACTGTGACATCCCTAAAATCACGGCCAGAAAAGACCGATTTTGTTTATGCTTTGTAAAAATCAGAGTACTTCTTTTCATAAAAACGTTGCGGAATTTGTTCCCAGATAAACACGATAAATACGTTATTAAAACATTTTCGAAGAAACGTATTTTATTCATCTTAAAACGTTTGGGATGTCATCGTTAATACAGAAGCATAAGCATAAACAGAACTTACAATTATTTACACTAGTGATCTACATCTCTTTAAATCTCTCAGTATAATGTCACTTCTTCAAGGTCAACTTGCCTCCCATTGTTTCCTTGGCTTATGAACTCTCTCTCTCTCTTTCTCTCTCTCTTTCTCTCTCTCTCTCTCAAGACAGCCCTTCTTGCTATAAAGACCACATTTTCACTAGGTCTCCAGCATGCTCGGAGCATAGGGCTGAAGGATGATATTAGATTTAGTAGTTAGATAACCATGAAATTTGTAAAGTGTAATTGACATTAGATGATGAATAAAAGGTGTTTTATTTATGAGTAAAGTGTTGCTATCTCTTGTCGATCATTTACTATATTTCTTTTGCGTGTTTTGACTTCTAGAATAATTATGTTTGGTATATCATATTATTCGAACCTCCACAGTCGGTCATATGTCGGAAGTAGGTATGAATCAAGACTGTCATGATTGGTTGTAGAGGTCTAAGGTGTTGGACATGGCTACAACAATCATGAGTGCTCATAAGTTCTGAGCATTGGACTCAACCCACGCTCACTGGAATCGCTTCATGGAATTTATCTCGATTGATCGTGAGACGGTAATATCATATAAGTCTTCAAACCTAGAGATATGATTTGTTACTTATGAGTTGGTTATGCATTGATTGTACGAAAACGCATTGGTAACTCGATGTTATAAAACGTGCTCTTGTGTATAAATCATTGAGTAGTAGAACAAACATACGAGTCGAAGTTTATCTGTTCCTTCTTGGATTAGAAGCTGATATCTGGGCCCCTCGATGATTTTGCTTTGACCTATGTACCGGGCCCGGTCAGAACTAAGTTGATGTGTTCAATTAAGTTATTTGTCAAACAAATCGGAAATCGGGAAACAAACTGCTGGACAATAAGTAAGACATTGTTCCATGTATTTGTCCGGCTGATATCTAGAACAGAGGATTATATGATCACTTATCTTAAATGGTGTATCATCATCTTCTTAGTTCCGAGAGACCTTGAAAGAGATACGATTGCCGATCGGTTCCTAAAGTATTGCAGTTATAGTTATTAGACTTATCCAAGTGGGAGACTATTGGATAAGGTGTCAAAGTCCATAACTATTTCTGGTATGTACTTGACCCGACCCGACATGGTCCATTTGGGTTGCATGGCACCATGCAATTGGATAGACTAAATGAGAGAAATAACACAATATAGTATAATCTAATATATTAATAGTATTATTTAATTAGTATTGATCAAGAAATAATTTGTAATTAATTAAGTGATCAAAAAATAACTAATTAAATATATGGGTTGATTATGTAAATCATCCATAACTTGTATAGTGGGCAAAGAGGCTCCATGGATTATCAAGTTGGGTTAAACCCATAGGATGCTCCATGGGTGTTACAAACCCATGAGTCATGGAAATGAAGAGTCATGACACATTAGGGTTTACATGGTGTAACCCTAGATGTGTCAACACTATATAAGGAACATACTATCCACCAAAATCGGCTACACAAGAACAATTGAGGGCTAGGCCGATTTTTCAAGTGTAAGATTCTCTCAAAGTTTACTCCTTTGCATTTGGTGTTGTGTGAAGCATTTGAGGCATCACACTTGAGGTGCTAGGATCACAAGGTTTCAAGGATCATAAGCAACAACAAGGTATGTTATTCTATCTTTCATTCAAGTTAAAAAAATGTTCCCCATGTATGCTAGATAGGAATATAACCTTGGAATTCTACTTTGCATGATAATTAGACAAACATAGATCCAAGGTTATTAGGGTTGCATGTACACTTAGGAAGTGTTAGAATGCTCAAAACCCATCACATAGAAGTTACGATTATTACCTAGGATGAAGAGATAACGTATGGAGTCATTGTATACGTCATGTTTTGTTGATGATTTCAGGACGTAATCATCCTAAGGGGGAGATAATTGTAACGCTCGCAGATTCGGGCTAGTCAATTTAGAGACAATAAGCATCAAAAACGAGTTTCTGATGGAAGATTATTTAGAAGGATTAATTTTAACCAAGATATAGTATATGTTACAAGGGTTCCTGTTGAGAGAAAAACTTGGAGACACACTTGAACAAAAGTTAGAACAAGTATATTGCGGAATAGTTAATCTCAAAGGATCTAAAAGCTCAACAATAATATAGTTAGATAGTTAGAGAGTTGGTTGTGGAAAGTAAGGAAATATAAATGACAACAATTGTTATATCAAGAATACACTTAAGCTGATTCGTAACAAGGAATGCAATCACTCCGAGTTAATAAGGAAGATCAAACTTAATGATTAAGTCTTAAAGACTTGCTCCGGAGAGAGGTTATAATCAGATATGCTTTAGTAACAATTGAGAGTAAGAAGAATAGAAAGATAGAGAAATGAAGAAGATAACTTGGAGAAATGTATTCGGAATAATACGCAAGTTATCAGTGATTGAGAGATTAAAACTTTGTCTGTTTGTTCCTCGAGATCTAATTTCTTCTTTGAAAGCTTTTTTTGCCAAAGATTTTGGTGAACCGCTGTCATAGTTATTCAACTACGGTTTCCTGGAATTTTTTGAATGATTTTAAAAACGTGGGCTTGAATCATCAGAACTTGAGGATTCTGGGATTTGATAACTCGCATACTACACGGTTGACAAATTAAAAAACATAGATAATAATAAAAAAAACACAATATATTGTTCTTTTTCATTTTAAATAAGAAAAAAATGATAAGAATAACAAAATTGAACAAAGTGTTAAAATGCTCATTTTATTAAGTTGAGGAAAAATATGTTTTGGCCACTAAAAATGTTTCATACGAACTGTTAAAAAAGCAAAATAGCTAGGAAATAATAATTAAGTTACATGTAGAAGTCGCTAGGTACTTTAAGTAATTCAGTTTAATAGGTTCTTATGTATAAATATTCAAATACATGCATTCCTTCAACTTCTTAAGTTGTAATGCAGATTAACATGTTGGAACACATTTCAAGGTTAATATTACCGGTTAGATTTTTTTATTTACTAAATACATGCCGTATTTTTTTTAAAGAAGAAGGGTGACAATTGAGTAAATAACTAATCGTATCAAACAACTTTAATTTCATTTTTAGCATAAACCTGAAACAAAATAAATAAATAAATAAATAAGGTGTCCTCAATCAGCTATCTAATTGATCTAAACACTTACTAACAAACACAACTCTAAGTTTTTTAGCTTAGAACAAAATTATTGAAACGGAGTGAATTTGTCTACCTTCTTATTAATCACAATGTGTATATTTATATAATACAAGAAATCCCTATAATTGGGGAAAATATATCTACCAAATATAAATACAATCATATCTACGAATAGCCTCCCTCAGTTGCAACGGGAGGAGGACGAATGTTCAAACTAGAACTAAAATCCAAGAATAATTGGCATGGTAATCCTTTGGTGAAGATATATCAACATATTGGTAATAAGAAGGGATATGAAGAACTCTAATATGACCAAGAGCTACTTTATCACGAACAAAGTGTATATCCATTTCAATGTGCTTTGTCCGTTGATGTTGCACCGGGTTACCAGAATGATAAACAACAGAGACATTATCACAATAAACTAAGGTAGCCGTCTTGAAGGGGTTTGAAGTTAAAGAAGTAGATTGTGTAGCCAGCAAGCTTCAGTAACAACATTGGCAACGACATTAATTAGCAACACCCCTATATATTCCACCTCGGCATATGAACAATATAATGTGGGTTGACATTTAGCAGACCAAGATACCAGATTGTCACTGAGGAACACGCAATAACCAGAAGTAGAACGTCTAGTGCCAGGGCAACCACCCCAATCTGCATCGGTATAAGCAACGAGTTGAGATGGTTTGGCTGAGTATAAGTGTAATCCGAGAGCTTTAGTTCCTTGCAAATGGGGCATGCCTGAAGAGGCAAATTTGCTGAACTACATAAGCTATGTTAGGGCGCATGAAGGTTAAATATTGCAAAGCACCAACAAGTTGACGATAGGCCGAGGGGTCAGCGACCGGGTCACCTATAGAAGCAATGAGTTTAGAATTCGTGTCAGTGGGGGTAGCAACAGGTTTACAGTTCTCCATTTTTGCTCGTTTGATGATTTCAATAGTATATTTATGTTGAGAAAGGAACATACCACCTTTGGAGTAAGTAACTGAAACACCAAAAAGATATGTTAGTTTTCCTAAATCATTCATGTCAAACTCCAACTTAAGAGAAGAGATAAAGGCATCCTTGAGTGTGAGGGAGGAGGTTGTAAGAATGATATCGTCCACATAAATCGATAAATATGCGTACTCATTGTTTCTGCGTAAGATGAATAGAGAGTTATCAATTTTGCTACACATAAACCCGATGTTGAGGAGGTAATGGGCGAACCGTTGGTACCAAGCGCGTGGTGCCTGTTTTAAACCATACAAAGACTTACGCAGTTTGCAAACATAACCCGGATAGGAGGGATCAGCAAAGCCAGGTGGTTGATGCATGCGGACTATTTCTTTGAGAGTGCAATGAAGAAAAGCGTTTTTGACATCAAGTTGATTAATCGACCAATTTCTACTCAAGGCCAAACTAAGAATTGTTCTAATAGTGGTAGGTTTGACTACGGGACTGAATGTTTCACCACAATCAACACCAACTTCCTGAGACTTGCCATTAACAACTAGTCGTCCCTTATATTTTCAAGAGAACCGTCTGATTTGAACTTGTGTCGATAAATCTAGTGACAACCAATGACATTAGCAATATGTGGGCGAGGTACTAAATCCCATGTGTTTTAGTGAAGTAAAGCATTAAACTCAGTTTTCATAGCACAATTCCAATTATGGTCAAAGAGAGCGGAATTAGGACTTGTAGGAAGAGGAGAAATAGATTGAGAGGATAAAGCATATTTGGATTGGGTTTAGTAATACCACTATGGGAGCGGGTGTGAATAATAGTTCATGTGGCTGTTGGCAATAGGGGATTTGTAGGAGCGATCGGAGAGTGGACAGGAGGAACAGCTGTGGAGTTAGTTGGTGGGGGTGATGAATTGGATGAACCAACAGAAGGGCTGGTTGAACTTTTTAATGGAGTAACAGGAGGTGAAGTGGGACTCGATTGTGAATGTGGAGTGGTATTATTTGACATGTGATAAAGAGGATTTAGAAAAGGGGAGGGTGGTGGATTATCAAGAAAATCATAAGAAGAGGAGGGATATGAGAAACAGTTTTGGTAAGGAAATGTATTCTCGTCAAAAGTAACATGACGGGATATGATGGGTTTTTCAGTTGAGAGAGTGTGGCACAGATAACCGTGGTGATTTTCCGGGTAACCAAGAAAGGTGGATGGAATGGATTTAGGAGTGAGTTTATTTTGAATGGTGGCAGATATATTCAGGTAACATAGACACCCAAAGATGCATAGATGAGTGTAGGTGGGTTTGCATAGGTATAGAATTTCGGTTGGTGTTTTGTTTTGAATGGCAGTGAAGGTAATATATTGATAAGATATGTGGCTAATGATAGAGCGTGATGCCAAAAAAATAGGGGTAGAGATGCTTGGAGCAGGCTAGTACGAATCATATTGTTAATAGTGCAAATTATTCTTTCGGCTTTGCCATTTTGTGGTGAAGTATAAGGGGATGTAAAATGAAATTTTGTACCGATTTTAAGGAAAAAATATTTGAGCAGGGAGTGATTAAACTCTCTACTGTTATCACATTGTAAGGTTTTGATGTTCCGATTGAATTGGGTTTGGATTTGTTTATGGAATTGTTGGTAGATGGTAAATACTTGAGATTTAGTTTGTAATGGGAATGTCCAGATGAAGTGTGAAAAATCATCAAGTAAAACTAAATAATAATTATGACCAAGTTTAGAATTAATTGAGAGAGGTCCATAAATCAGCATGAATTATATCAAATGGAGAAAAAGTAACAGTATGAGATAATGAGAATGGTAAACAACAATGTTTCCCTAGAGAACATGCATTACAATGATGATCAACTTTAGAACTAGAACTAGAAACATAAGGTTTAAGCAAATTAAAAACGCATATGCCGTGATGACCAAAACGATTATGCTAGGAAGAAGACTTTGTAGTATTGGAGGAGAAGGGGTAAAGATCATCGGTACTATTGTGCCTCGTAAGAATTTTCTTTGTATAAAATCCTTCACAAAAAAAACCGAAAGGATTAAATTTGACAGAAACAAGGTTGTCACGAGTAAATTGTCTTACCGAGACAATATTTTTGATGATTTTGGGAAAATGGAAAATGTTACGAAGATAATAAGAACGATTAGGAAAAGAGAGTTTGGTGGAGCCTTGACCAAGACTAGGAATATTAGTGTCATTTCCAACCAGGATAGAATGTTGTTTACTTAAGGGAGAAAAGGGATATAGAGTGCCTGCATCATTGGTGAGGTGGGACGTAGATCCAGTATCCATATACCAAGAATTCTTCGGTGGACGTAAATGCATAGTGTGGAAGGCAGAATTGAACTGAGTAGGAGTCATGGGTACACGATGTTCACCAGTGTAATAAGCTTGGGATCCAGCAGGTTGCTGTTGGTGGACCGGTGATCGTGGAGCTGGACCGAGAAGGCCTACTTGTGTGCCTTGGGCTGCAGTAGGATAAGGACAGGGGGTACAGCCCATGGTTGATACCATTGTTAAGGCCATTGATAGGAAGAGGGACCATAGTTGTTGAAACGCCCACTACCCCTGCCACGTCCACGATTGTTTTTGCATCCACCTCGTCCCCGAGAAGTACCCCAACCACCGTGAGTAGTTGTGTTAGGACCGATAAGATTGGAGTCTGATGTAGAAGGTTTCGCATCAGAGGAAGACTCTGTGGATTTCTGGGTGATGAGGGCCTAAGGGATGTGGGAAGATTGATTCTTGCGTCGGGTTTCTTCAAGTATCGTGTTCACCTTTTGTCAAACCAGAAATTAGTTGAAGTACCATCTTAGTTTCAGAGATGGGATTACCTATATTTGCCAGTTGATCAGAAAGTCTTTTGAGAAGAGAAGAGTAGTCATAAATGTTGGAGAAAGATTCCAAACGTGTGGAATTGAATTCTTCTTCAAGATAGATGGAGTGAGTGGCCTTGTTGTCTTGAAAAATTTCTTCAAGTCGATCCCATAATTCTTGAGCGTTGGCACCAGGCTTTATGATAGTCTGAACGAGATCAGTAGAGATAGTAGCAAAGATCCATTGTTTCACAATGGCATCAAGACGAAGCCAAGTTAGTTCGTCTATATTAGCAGGTCTAGGGGACTTGGGTTTGATGTGATCCATGACGTTATATGCACATACATGGATGTTGAATAGCTCCTTCTAGGATGCATACCGACCATCAGTATGATCAAGAACAAGAGGAATGGAGTTTTTGATGTTATTAGCACCAAAAGCAGGGTGAAAGAGAGATTTCTGTGAGGATTCTTCTGTATCAGGCATGATGGGATGAAGAGGAGAAGAGAAGAGAAGGCAGCTAAAAAAATAGGGTTATGTATGGATCGGCTCTGATACCATGAAACAGAGTGAAATTGCCTGCCTTCTTATTAATCACAATGTGTATATTTATACAATACAAGAAATCCCTATAATTGGGGAAAATGTAACTACCAAATATAAATACGATCATATCTACTAATAATTATCACAACGTGTTGCTTTTTCTAGTATAGAAGCGACTCGAAAAAATGTCACTTAACCCACTAATACATGTCTTTTAAGTAGCAGATAGCATCTTTATCACAACTTGACAAATTCCTGTAAACATGAAAAAATGTGATAAAGGGTGTAAAGGTAAAACTTGGTTTTAAACCAAAGGAAAATGTCATTTATGTTGAAAAAAATACAATGCTCTTTTGAGTTTTTTAAGCTATGATGCTATAATAAACAGAATTTCATACTATAATGTTTTTTAAGAAACTATAGAGGTTTGATAATAGCACCACACTAAAGATTTTCTTAAATCTTGCAGCTGAAAGTGACATTGAACTGAAATGCTAATTCACTGTCCATTAATGGTCTTCCGTGTTTGAGCACTAACAATAGTACCAACAACAATAGAAAATGGATGCTCCACTAAAGTTGCACCAAAAGATTATTATAGGATTTTACAAGCAGAAAATAACAAATAAAAATGAATTAGAAAAATACTCCTTTGGTCCCTAAAAGGAGTTCGTTTCAAACTTATAAATCAATTACGTAAAGAAACAATCATAATCGATTGTATTTCACAAGGCCGAGACCCATATTTCAAAGGAAGAAAGACAGCGATGAAGCGATTCAATATACAAAATCAAGAAAAAAGACGTATAAGAAATAAAGTACCGATGATTTTCCGATTGCATGTGTAGGGTATGGATGGATGATCGATTAGGATTTAGGAGAGCAAAGACAGTCACAAAAAACCCTAGCAAGATATATCGTCTCATATATAGGAAGACGACAGAAGATCTCAGTCAAAATTGTGCTCTTGATTTCTAGCTATAACCTTCAATTTGTGGAAAATTTATTGCTATAACCTTCAATTTGTGGAAAATTTGTTGCTACTTTTATGAGATACATAAGTAGAAGTTTGAGCGGGAAACCAAAGTAGGGATAAACAAAAAGTGGACGTGTGGCAGAAGTATGGTCTAGAAAGCTATCATGTGGCAATTTAAGTTTCATTTATTAAGATAGGAAGAAGGTAGATGTTCATCATCATGATATACTACACGAGTTTTGTTGGAATAGTGTCTAAGGCTACAACTATATTTGACAAGTATTTGACCCTGTTGTGCATGGTCCTTTTGGGTTGCCTTCACCATAGCAACTTGACAGGATTATTTGTAATGAGAGAAGAAATATTATTAATATATTATGAGAATAATATAAGGAATAATAATATTGTTATTTGATTAATATAAGTCATAAATTAATTAGGAATTAATTTGGTGACTTAAAGAGATTAATTGAATAAAGGGGTATAAACTGTCAATTGTATGATAGTTTGACTTTGGGCTACCAATCCCTTAAGGATAAGGGGGGGGGGGGGGGACGGATTCTAAGGCTTTGGATAGGCTTAGATTTTGTCCAAGGGCTTATCTATTAGGGTATTGGATTGCTTAGGGCCTAAGTTATCCAATTAGGGTTTAAGGGTGAAACCCTAGGAGCCTTACAAGTATAAATAGACCCCAAGGGCTAAGGAATTTCGTGACTTATGCTTTGAGAAGAATCCCTGGCCGATTTGATCCCCTCTCCTCTCTCCTAAATCATCTTCTTGCTAGTTGGTGTTTGTAAGCCACTAGAGGAGTGACAGTTGTGACTCTAAAGCCTCAAGGGCAAGAAGATCAAGCAAGTGATTCAAGGTAAACTTCTAATCTCTGATTTCATATTGTTATTATAGTCTATTAGCCATTAGAAGTCTTGGATTCAATGTATGTTCAATTAGATAAACCTAGATCCAAGCATTAGTGTTGCATGTGTACATAGGAATGTTCAAATGGCTAAAATCCATCAGTGGTATCAGAGCCTAGATTGGTTTCTATTGAATTGATACTTTGATTGCTTGTTTGTTGCTGAAAAAATCGTTTTTTTTTGTCCTCTGCCTGATGAACTCGGCGAGTCCCATGGTGGTACTCAACGAGTAGGCTCAACTCGGCGAGTCCATCTGGGCACTCGGCGAGTTCAAGCGTCAGAAAGAACAATCTTCGGGATTTCTTGTTGTTTGTCCTTAAGATACTTGCCTTAATCATATTAGATCAATATAAATTCGATTTTATGATATATACATATATATATATATATATATATATATATATATATATATATATATATATATATGAGTATATATATTCTTGACCTAATTGAAGATATTTATCAATTAATAAAATGTTTGTTTCCTTATGTGATAATTGATTAATTATTTTTATTAAATTGGTAAATTGTTTTGCAAGAAATCATTAAATAAATCAAATATGGATAATTATGGAATTAATTGTTAATTAAGATTATTTGATCCTCTATGTTTTTAAAGGTTTAAAACCTGCCCTCAAGTTTTGAAATTTATGTTTTGTGATTAAAAGTTTAATTTAGACAATTTAAATTTCAAACCCTAGAATTTTACAAGTTTAAAATCCAAGCCTATACTAATATAATATTACAAGATTGATATACATATATACATATATATATATATATATATATATATATATATATATATATATATATATATATATATATATATATATATATAAAATTAAAATGCTAGTCTTACCGTTAGTAGGCCTCATTCACGAAGCCGGTCTATAAGGTGGGTATAAGGTTGTTGCCTATAAAATGGCGCTTAATGGGTGTACACTCACACCCACTGCTTGCTTGATCGTGGAGGGTCGTTAGCCGAACGGGTAGGGTAGGGCAACCTCATCTCTTCATTAAAAGTATAATATGAAATACAAAGTAACTACACGTTTTTCAAATTTCCCAATCTTAGTTACTTTAGAAAAAGTGAATTGATGCAATCCCATGAAATTACACTTTGCACCCTTGCTAAGAAGTTAGTGGAGCGTGTGTGGTTTACCGGAACACTAATTGGTTCTAAGCAAAGGTGGCAAAGGGTGATTCATTGTTTATCATAGTTCGATGGAGCATGTATGGTTTACCCGCACATCGAATAGGTGATCGTTACAATGAAGGCACCATGTGAATTTGCATGGTAATTCACACCCACTTTGTGATCCTCGGTATCCCAGTCACAAACGAGAGGGGCATATCGAGATTTAAACATGTCATTGAAAAGTTTCAATGAATCTCATCTAAACCTAGGAATTCTCAATACATTTAGAACTTAAAGTTATGTTTTTGTGGTGGAGAATTAGTGAATCGTCATTCACTTACCTTCAAATTGTTTGCATGTTAGATTACGACATCCCTTTTCTAATATGTAAATATTGTTGTTGGATCCTAGCCCTAATTTTTCTTATTGGGTGATAATTAGAGATTCATATTCTAATCTATCTTTGTCCTTTCTATTTGTAGATGTCGAACGCAAACAATGTTGCTGCTAGTTCATTCACATTGATGAGCCTTTGTGAAAAGGTGACTTTCGATGGGAAGAAATTTAACGAATGGATAAGATACATTCGCACAATTGCTCGCTATGAGGACAAGGAGTATGTCCTCGATGAGAAGCTCGAGAAAATCAACCCAAAAATCGCTACTCCGGCTGAAATGACCGCTTTTGAAACTCATGAGCGTGATGCAACGAAGGTACATTGCATCATGATAGCCACCATGAATTCCGAATTCCAAAAGTCCTATGATGACATGTATCTGTACGAAATGCACCAAGACTTGTTGGAGAGATACCACCAGAACGCGAGGCAAGAGCGTTACGATATTTTCACTAACATGATTTCCGCTAAAATGGGTCATGGAGAATCTCTTACCGTCCACCTGCAAAAGATGCAAAGGTATGTCGACCATCTTCGCAAGTTGAATGTTTACTTTGGGGAAGACTTGGCGATCGACATGGTGCTTCACTCTTTGCCTCCGTGCTACAATCAATTTAGGATGACCTACCACATGAACAAGGAAGAGGTCACCCTAAGCAAGCTCCAATGTCTCCTTAGGGTTGCTGAAAGCAACCTAAAGGACAAGTCTGTTGCACCCATTCCCAATCCACCCGCTGCTCCTGTTTTGGCAATTGGGCAAGGAAGAGGCAAAAAGAGGAAGGCTCCGTCTAAGAGCCACCGCAAAGGAAAGTCCCGAGATGGTTCCTCTTCTAGTGGGACAAAAAGTTGATCCTGCTAAACCCTGTCATAACCCTAAGGAGGCAGAGTGCCATCATTGCCATAAAATAGGGCATTGGAAGTGAAGCTGTCCAGACTACCTGCAAGCCATAAGGGAAGGAAAGATCAAGCCATCTTTCGCATGTATTTATACAATTAAATCTAATGATTCATCTCATGCTATTTCTTGGGTCCTTGATACCGGTTGTGGTTACCATATTTGTTCTGATTTGCAGGGACTAAGAAGAAATAGGGATGTGGAGCATGGAAGAATAAATCTAATCATGGGGAATAGAAGATCGTCGCCTGTGACCAAGATTGGAGTGTATTCTTTAATGCTTAGGAATGGTTTATCTTTAGATTTGAACAATTGTTGCTATTCGCCAGAAATGGCTAGAAACATCATTTGATTTCATGGTTTGTTTAAACAAGGTTTTAGATTTTCTTTTAATAATGAGAATGGTTCTATTCTTGCTTATCTAAATGGTGTCTTATATTTTGAAGCTATACCATATAATGGAATTTATGAAACAGTTATGATTGTAGATAACTTAGGAAATGATGTTTTATGCATGGATTCTTCCAATGGTATGGATAGAGCATCCTTGTGGCATTGTCGTCTTGGACATGTCAACAAGTAGCGCATAGCCCAACTCCAAAAGGATGGAGTGTTGGAGTCATTCGAACTTAGGGAAGATGACACATGCGAGTCTTGTTTGCTTGGAAAGATGAATAAGTCACCCTTCACAAGTACATGTGAAAGGGGTGAGGGTCTATTGGACCTAATACATACCGATGTATGTGGACCGTTTAGATCAACCACGAAGGATGGAAACCGCTTCTATGTGACTTTTACCGATGACTATAGTAGATATGGGTATATCTACTTAATCAAGCAAAAGTCAGAAACATTTGAAAAGTTCAAAGAGTTCAAGAATGAAGTGGAGAATCAATTGGGCAGGAAAATCAAGATGCTTCGATCCGATCAAGGAGGAGAGTACCTAAGTCTTGAATTCCACGACTATCTCAAGGAGTGTGGAATAATTTCACAATTGATGCCACCTAGGACACCGTAGTTGAATGGTGTGGCAGAAAGGCGTAATCGAACCTTGTTAGACATGGTTCGCTCTATGATGAGTCGTGCTTCACTACCTATCTCTTTTTGGGGATATGCCTTAGATATTGCTGCCCATATCCTTAACTGAGTCCCTACTAAGAAGGTTGCCAAAACACCTCACGAGATGTGGACAGGGAAAGCTCCCTCGTTGGCACATATCAAGGTTTGGGGTTGCAAGGCTTTCGTAAGACGAGATACTCACGACAAGCTCGAACCTCGTAGTGAGCGATGTATTTTCATCGGCTACCCACAGAAATCCTTTGGATATATCTTCTATAGACCGAAGGACAATGTTGTCTTTGTTGCGAGGCGAGGAGTTTTTAGAGAGCGAGAAGTCATAAGCCAAGGAGACAGTGGGAGGCAAATCGAGCTTGAAGAGATTCAAGAGTCGATAGATGAAGGAACCTCTACCGCTGGCACTCAACCCGAGGAGAAACTCTGGTTGAACCAATTGACGAGTCCTTACCTCTTATACGTTCCGAAAGAGTTAAAGTTCAACCCCAGTTTTATGGTTTTCATATTACTACCGAAGGGGACACGTATATTAGTGATGGTACACTAATAAATCTAGATGAACCTAATAGCTATAAGGAATCCATGGCAGGCCCGGAGTTTGCGAAATGGAAAGAGGCAATGGACAGCGAGATCCAGTCCATGTATGACAACCAAGTATGGAATTTGGTTGATAATGTACTGGGACGTAAGACCGTTGGGTGCAAATGGATCTTCAAGAAGAAGACCGACGTGGATGGAAACGTACACACATATAAGGCGCGGTTGGTTGCGAAGGGCTTTACTCAAACTCCCGGAGTTGACTATGATGAGACCTTCTCACCAGTTGCGAAGATTAAGTCTATTAGAGTGATGCTAGCTATTGCCGCATTTCATGATTATGAGATTTGGCAAATGGATGTCAAAACTGCTTTCCTTAATGGGAAGTTGGGTGAGGATGTTTACATGGCTTAGCCAGAGGGTTTTGTCGATCCAAAGCATCCGAATAGAATGTGTAAGCTTGAGAAGTCCATTTATGGACTTAAGCAAGCGTCTCGCAGATGGAATCTTTGCTTTGATGAGAAAGTCAAAGAGTTTGGATTTGTACGAAGCGAAGATGAATCATGTGTATATGTCAAAGCCAGTGGGAGTATAGTAAGCTTCCTCGTTCTGTATGTCGATGACATACTACTCATAGGAAAGGACGTCCTGACTCTACAGGAAGTTAAGTCCTGGCTCGGGAAATGTTTCGCTATGAAGGACCTCGGAGAGGCTTCCTATATTTTAGGAATAAGGATAGTGAGAGAAAGAAGTAAGAGACTAATAGGACTTAGTCAGAACACTTACTTAGATAAGGTACTAAATCGTTTTAGTATGGAAAACTCGAAGAAGGGAGAATTACCGATATAAAGTAATGCCAAGTTGAGTAAGACTCAAAGTCCGAGTACCGAAGCTGAAATAGCAGAAATGAGCCGAGTACCATACGCTTCCACAGTTGGCTCAATCATGTATGCTATGACTTGTACTCGCCCTGATGTAGCCTTTGCTTTGAGCATTGTTAGTAGATATCAAGGAAACCCTGGCAGAGCCCATTGGATTGCAGTTAAGAATATCCTTAAGTACCTTTGGAGGATGAAGGAATGGTTCTTAGTCCTCGGAGAGAGTGATGACTTGAAGGTGTGAGGGTATAGTGACGCCAGCTTTCAAACCGACAGAGACAACTACCGTTCGCAGTCGGGCTGGGTCTTTACCCTGAATGGAGGAGCAGTGACTTGGAAAAGTTCCAAGTAGGAAACCATAGCTGATTCAACGTGCGAATTAGAGTACATTGCAGCGAGCGAAGCGTCGAAGGAGGCAATATGGTTAAAGAACTTCATCGGTGATCTTGGAGTTGTACCTGCCATAAAGGAGCCCATGGAGATTTTCTGTGATAATGAAGGTGCGGTTTCCTTAACTAAGGAACCAAGGTAGATCTCGACATATCGACAGGAAATATCACTTTAGTAGACATCGTGTAGAAGAAGGACAACTTGTAGTGAAGAGGATATCATCAGAAGATAACCCAGCAAATCCGCTTACGAATGGACTGAGTAGGGTTAAGCACTTGCAGCATGCTAGGAATATTGGGCTGAAGGATGATATTAGTATAGATTAGATAGTAGTAGAAACGTGTAATAGATAAATGTAATTAACATTTGATGATTAAATAAAAAATATTATTTATGAGTAATGTTACTATCTTATGTTAATTGTTTAACTATTGTTTCATTTTGCATGTTTTGACTTCCAGAATAATTGAGTTTATTAAGAATAATCGAATTATTCAAATTATCCACAATCGTTCATATATTGGAAGTAGGTATGAATGAAGATTGTCATGAATTGGTGTGTAGATTGTCTAAATGGTATTAGACATAGCAAAAGTTTGCTGCAACGTTCATGAGTACTTATGAACTAGTTTTGAGTATTGGAACAAACCCGCACTTGCTGGAATCACCTTATGGAATATGATAAAAAAAAAGGTGATCGCAAGACGATAATATCATATGGTCTTAAAACCTAGATATGTGGTTTGTTATTTTTTAATTGGTTGTACATTGATAATGCGAAACCGCATCAGTAACCTGATGTTATAAAACGCATTATTGTGTATAGTTGATTAATGAATAAGTAAATGCAGATAAGTCGATGTTTATCTAATACTTTTATCCTAAGAGGGTAAAAGCGATATCTCGGCCGCTCGATGATTTGATTTGACTTATGTGTCGGGCCCGGTCAGAACTGAATTGATGTATTCGATTGAGTTCTATGTTGAATAAATTGGAGATCGAGAAACCAAATGCTAGACAAATTAATTCCATAGAATTGTCAGCATGATATCTAAACAGAGGACTATACGATACCTTATCTAAAGGACAAGATTGATTAGATCAGAGTTTGACAGCGTCTTTGAGAGCTACGATTGCTAATCGGAATATACTTGTATATATAGTTACTAGACTTATCCAAGTGAGAGACTGTTGGAATAGTGTCTAAGGCTACAACTATATTTGGTAAGCATTTGACCTGGTTGTGCATGGTCCTTTTGGGTTGCCTTCACCATAGCAACTTGACAGGATGATTTGTAATGAGAGAAGAAATATTATTAATATATTATGAGAATAATATAAGGAATAATAATATTGTTATTTGATTAATATAAGTCATAAATTAATTTGGAATTAATTTGGTGACTTAAAGAGATTAATTGAATAAAGGGGTATAAACTGTCAATTGTATGATAGTTTGACTTTGGGCTACAAATCCCTTAAGGATAGGGGGGGGGGGGGGACGGATTCTAAGGCTTTGGATAGGCTTAGATTTTGTCCAAGGGCTTATCTATTAGGGTATTGGATTGTTTAGGGCCTAAGTTATCCAATTAGGGTTTAAGGGTGAAACCCTAGGAGCCTTACAAGTATAAATAGACCCCAAGGGCTAAGGAGTTTCGTGACTTATGCTTTGAGAAGAATCCCTGGCTGATTTGATCCCCTCTCCTCTCTCCTAAATCATCTTCTTGCTAGTTGGTGTTTGTAAGCCATTAGAGGAGTGACAATTATGACTCTAAAGCCTCAAGGACAAGAAGATCAAGCAAGTGATTCAAGGTAAACTTCTATTCTCTGATTTCATATTGTTATTATAGTCTATTAGCCATTAGAAGTCTTGGATTCAATGTATGTTCAATTAGAGAAACCTAGATCGAAGCATTAGGGTTGCATGTGCATATAGGAATGTTCATATGGCTAAAACCCATCAAGTTTAATAAAGAAAAGTTTAATATAAAGTTGTATTTTGTGAAGTAATTGTTTGGAAAGATAATAGGGAATACAATAGATCCATGTAAAAATTGGGGAAGTGAATGAAATTTTCCAAGATGCTTTGGTTCAAGAGCACAGAGCTATTATTGGTAAGAAAGCTTTCTCATTTTACTTGTTAAATTTTCATATTTTTATACATTTATGGTGTATAACACGCCAATGATTAGTTTTTAGATGATATTGGGTCCAACATTGAGAATTCTCATCATGCCACTGAACAAGCAAAATCCCATCTTGCAAAAGCATAAAAGACTTAAAGTTCAAACTCTTCCATGGTAAAATTATATTATGTTATTACTTAATTTTTTTTTCATGTTCTTACAATGCTTATTAATTTTCATTCTTTCATGCAGACTTGGTTGCTTCTGGTGATTCTTGGAATTGTGTTTCTGATAGTGATCATAGTCAGAGGCGAATTTAAGTAGAAGGTTTGAAGATTAGTTAAAAAATTTATAGATATATTTTTGGGAACTACCTTGGAGATTTTTCAGGAACTACCTTGTGTTTGTGTTGAACACGTGAATAGAAATTATTAAAGGCTAATAAACAAAGAAAATATTATAAAGTAACAGAAAACAAATACCAATCATCAATTAATTAGTCAACAAAAAATCTATAAGTAAATTAGTTAAATATTCTTAAAAACAACCACTCTACTGAATAATCCGAAAACAACTACTCACTAGAAAAAATCATCATCACCAAGAGAAAATATTGGCACCGCCTTCGGAGTCTTCACCTATCACCACACTTCTTCCTCTCCTTCTTCGCTTGTTGTCTCTCTTCTGCCATTCGCTAAACTCAGTCTGCAACTCCAACAACCAAGTAGCAACCTCCCTTGTGGTCGGTGTGCTCCTCCCTCCTCCGTGCCAGGAGTCGTCGATCTATAAGTTATATTTGCCTTCTCTCGCTCTTTATGTATCGCTTTCTTTCTCTTGGTTGGACAATAGAAATGGGTTAATGGGTTTTGATAGATAAATTGAAATGTTGGAACTGTAGTCTAGCCTGTATTGAAATATAAAATCTATGGCCATGAAATACTAAAAGGCTGCAAAAGCTAAAATGAGTACTAATGAATTATGTTTGTTAGTAAGAAGTTCTAATAATTTTACATGAGTTATTAAGTATAGTATTTCCCTTTTCATATATTTTCAATTCTTAAGCCTCCGGTTCATAAAAACAAATTGTAGATTTTAATGTCATATATTTAAAAGAAAGTTGTTTCAGGAATTACTATTAATGATACAATAATTCAAAGATTTTAATGTATAAGACCGTGGGAATGATTGTAATAATTTTAATAAAACTATTAGATATCAATGATACATGTTTAAATATTTTATGATATAGAACCCGACTCGACCCAAGTATTATTGACTGTTTATTTTTATTGGTTGCATTAATTAGGAACCATGTGGTTTTCTATTCTAGACTCATGACTGGTCATAGTTCTTGCAGGTTGATCGTCAACATTTAACCATATAAATAAAAATCAAATTTTTTTAAGTGATCAATAACAGCCATCAAGAAACCTTTTTTTGAGCATGTGCGTTTCTGTAAGGACAAGTGGTTGATTCTTCTTGTTTCCTCATGTCATGCATGAATAGTGTTTGTTTGCTTTTGTAAACTTGGTTTTCTGTTTCTTTATGAAGTATATTCTAATCTTTGGCTTTGTGTTACTTTTAATTACTTTTGTTGCAAGTGTGAAATATTACAATAAAAAAATCAAATACATTGTTCATCACAGTAAAAAGACCATTATGTCCTTTTACACCTTCATTGCTACCATTTTTCATACCATTCAAATTCCTAAAAAAAGACCAAAATACCCTTTTATATTTTTTCTACACATATATTTACTAGATGGAACCAATTACTTTTTCACCATATCCTTAACTTTACTAGATGGAACCAATTACTTTTTCACCATATCCTTAGCTGAGCAGGCATGAATAAGCATTTATACCTTAAGCAAAGGGGCAAAATCTCCTTGTATGCTGATGAGATCTATCACAAGAAAGTGAAGGTTTGTGTCGATTGGATACACTTCAAGTATAAATAACAAAAGAAACAAATACGAAATAGAAAATAAATAACACTAGGGGCACGTTTGTTTCACATAATGTTTTTGGAAGGAATGGAATCTGTCAAAGGAATTGGAATCTGGAGGAATTTGAATCTGAATGTACTAGAAACTTAAATGTGTTTGGTTGACATGAAATGGAACCTGTTTTCTGTTTGGTTTGTTGATTCCCCAACGGCATTGGAAAACAAATTATGTATTATAACAAAAATACCCTTTAATGTTTTTTTGTAGCTTATCATATTTTTAATAAACATGAAGAATTTCTATATAATTAAAAAAATGAAATAAAACCATTAAACATATAAATATAAATCAACAAATGTCATTCATTATTCTCAATCTCAAATTTAAAAAAAAAAAAACAAAAAAAAAAAAAAAAAAACAAAGGTAACCACACACTATCTAAAATAATGTCTAAATACCTAGTTCATAATCATATCACTCTTCCAACATAAACCTCACAAAGTTCTCCCAATCTTCTCCTTCCAAATTCCAAAAACTTAACACGGTTTCAGGGTCACGCATTATTTTCCTACTTGCTTTGAACCTATCAAAGGCACTTAATGACTGCATTTTTGAAATTTCTGGAATCACCATTGAAGCTTTTTTTTTGTACTTCTGTTTCTCCTAGTATTGCTTGGTTCATGCTATTTGCTACTTTTTCAAGTTTTTCTCCAAGGACGTTAGCTGCAATAGTTATTCTCTTAATAACAGCATCAACTCTTTTCCTCTTCTTTGGGCATGTGTTTGGAGATTCTTCATTTTCTGTGGTTTGTTCTTCAAAAACATCTTCTATTTGTTTTGATTGTTCTTCATTGTTTGCATCTTCTTCCATTTGGGCAAAATCCTTGACTTTATTCCCTTGAGCTCTATCCTTTCCAAAAATGATACATAAATCCTCGTAATGAGGAAATATCTTATTTCTCCATTTTCCTGCCTGTTTATGAACCTATTTTGTATCATAAAACGTTAGCACATAAAAATATAATATAAATAGTTGAGAAGTAACAAAATATATAAAAGTTCTAATATTGTACCTGTATGTAAGAATCCCAAACCGATGGTTCAGCTGTTACAGAATGAGTGGAGCTGTCATAACCAAAACCACTTGTGTTCGTACCATTTACCATATCATAAACAACTTGCCAATCTTTTTTCATGGTTTTGATCCTTGACTCAATGTGGGGTTTACCTAATATATATATATATATATATATATATATATATATATATATATATATATATATATATATATATATATATATATAACAAATATAACCAGTAAAAGTAAATTAAAGCTCATTATTGAAAATAAAAAATGTAGCACAAATTCATAGTAATTGATAAACATAACAAAAATAGAAATGATCATTGTGTAGTATTCCAAGAATCAAAAATATTTTGCGCTAAGTTGTTTGTGAATGTGGTCCACTCGGTTGATACACCAATAGAAGTGATATTATCATAATCTCCACCACTGACATCTCCGGTTCCCTCGTCTAGTTCAAAGTGGTTCTCAAATGGATCAGTTGTCATTTCCTGCCTTATATAATTATGAAGAAGACAACATGCCATTATGATCTTATTTTTTAGATCAATAGGATAATATGAGTTGTCCCTTAAAATTCCCCATCTTGCCTTTAAAATACCAAAACATCTTTCTATAACATTTCTTGCAGATGAATGCCTCATGTTGAATAATTCTTTAGGTGTAGTTGGTTGGTGTCCTGCACGCCAATCATTCAAATGATATCATTGACCTCTATATGGGTCTAAGAAACCTTCACCATTTGTATAACCAACATCTACCAAATAATAACCTATATATGTAGTATAGTTAGCAGAATTAATAACTAATACATATCTAAAATAGCAATTATTATACGTACACGGCCTTGGGACCTTCAATCCATGTGGCCTAAGTAAGGCATCTTGAAGCACTCTACCATCCGTAGCTGAGCCCTCCCATCCCGGAAAAACATAGATAAATTGCATATCTTGTGAACACACCCCTAGGACATTTGTGGCAATATCATTTTTTCTTGTCCTGTACTTAGGCTTATCTTTAAGTGGCACTAAGCACTTTATGTGTGTTCCATCTAAAGCTCCTAAACAGTTCTACATAATATAAGAAAAGAAATGGTCATATGTCATATCAAGCAATTTATGCAGTACTCAAGATTTTTTATGAGTCTAATATATACCTTGAACCACTTCCATCTTTGATCTGTAGAGTTTTCTGTAACAGGTTCGGGTTTCTTAAGCAAATGTGGATGCAACCTTATCTCCGCATTGCAAACTCGTGAAACAATTATGCTAATTGTTTCTCCAGAATGCTGGAAACGACCTATCATGACTCGATTCTTCACATTATGTGCAATAATGTGAAGAAATATGGCCACTTGTTCATCAATATCCATACGTCTACTTGTTCTTAACCCACCTAATGTATGAAGCATGTCACACAACTTTGTGAAACATCTTCGGGTCATCCTGAGATTTGATATGCACGTAGTGTCACTTTTGTAAGTGTATTTGTGCATTATTGATTGCCGATCCACATCCGACGATATGTTTTTTATACATGGTTTACCTCCTCTGTATATTTGTAGTAGCTTGCACACCGTGATAAAAAAACCATGCAATACTAGTCATAACTACATTCCAAAATGTAACGACTAATTGACTTATCTTTTTTCTATGTTTGCTTCTAGTTAGACTAAGCCGTGCCATTTCCTGCTCATCTCCCAAAAAAGGAAAATTTTACGATTTAAAGACATAATAGCTGACATTGTTGTGGATTTTAATCGTCAACAAATTTGAGTTTTAGTAGAAATTTTTTTGGATTTTTGTCTCATATTTTCCAAGAAAACAAACATAATGGAAAAAGGATTGTAAACAAAAAATGATACAGGAAAAAAACACCACACAAGCAAAAACACAAACACTTGGTGTGCATACTTCTACCATCAACTAGTACATATTACCAACAGTAAATTTCAACCACAAAATTAACAATAGATTTACTTGCAGGATTAATTGCAGTTACAACACATAAAAGAACACATAGTTGAATTGTAGTAGGATGTCAACAATATAATCAAAGCATTTTTATTGATGTGGCACAACAAATACCCAAAGAAAAAAAAAACAGCCAATGCGTTTACCAAACTATCACAAATTGAATAATATATATATATATATATATATATATATATATATATATATATATATATATAAGTTATTATGACAAAGAGTAGAATGTAACAGAGTCAAAGTCTCACCATAATTCATTAGCTAATTAAGAAATTAATTATTTTATGTTAACCAAAGATGAAGCAAAAACGTGGTGAAGCGCTATTATTTGAAGAACGGTAGATGATGAATTCAGCATTTTTGCTTTACAATGAAAAGGATGAAACAAAGAATAGAAAGAACAACTAACTAACCTAAGCCAACAAAGGTATCAGAGGCGCACAACAAAAACGATCGGCAATGGAATTGTATTGTAGAAACGATCGAGGTATGTAGATATATTGAAATACGATAATCAAGGAAAAGATAATGACAATCGGTTGTTTTTTTTATTTCGCAAGCGTATAAATAATAGGAGGATATAGAATTGAATATAGATTCTTTATATGTTGGGAAAGAATTAGAAATCAATCAACTTCAGAATTAAAATATGATTATGAAAATCCAATTCCATTCAATTGGTAAGCCAAACACGATGACTACGAGATTCTAGTTTCCATTTCCTTCACTTTCCTTAGGAATCCCACAAAACAAATGCGCCCTAGAAGTTCTCTAAATTGTCTTTCACCAAGAAAGACAGTTTTTTGTATTCACCGAGAAAACAAAGGGCTGTCACAAAGATGGTCACCAAGATGAACTTCACCACACTAGGGTTTTTTCCTAATGTTGTGTATATACTAAACTAAGCTAGTATATCCCATGATACAAGGGATTGTATCTAATCTATTCTAAGATCATATCCTTATCACTAAGATTACGAATCTGAGATCTATTATATGTATATTTGTACAATTACCTAATATACAAAGTATTATCCTAATATACAAAAGATTACAATAACCGACTAATGATACGCTGATGCTAACGAACACTAGTCGTTCGCGCTGATGTTGATGTAGGCGCTGGCGCTGGTTGATCTGCGTATAGAGAGTCTGATTCATTTTGACTAATCAGATCATAAAGTGTGGCCTTATAATCTCCCCCTATCTGATGATGTCAAAACTATTCTTCAATCAGAATCTTCAGCTCAAGTTCTTCAACTTGTACTCCCCCTCAACTTGAAAATCTTCACAACATCTTGTATATGACTCATTCTCTTGAAAACCGATCTCAATCATTGAGGAATCCTTTACTTGAATCAGTTTGACTCACTATAAATGAAATAGAAAGTTAAGAACAGGTGAAATTAACTTCCTTTTATGAAATTCTCCCCCCTTTTGACCTCAATAGCTTGTAAATAGACTTAAGGAGAGTCATCAACTACTTCAGTAGAATCTTCAATAACAACCAGTCTTTTGATTGTATTAACATCATCTTCAATTTTATCAAGTCGTTGCCCCAATGATTCAATCAGATTGAGTAGAGTTTCAAGCTGGGATAGTACTTGTGCTTTAAAGTTTGAACTGGACTCCCCCTAAGATGTAGCGACATTTTGGGGAATGAAGACGTCATCTTGTTGGGGAGTTTGAGGTTATGCTACATATCCCAGGTGGATAGCTCTACATCTAGATTATGCTAGGACGGATTATAGCAATAAATGTGGAAAATCTATCTCATGAATCATAACTTTGATTGACGGTTAAGTGCTGATACACTTTCCAATAACACCTATGAAATACTTCCAACCAGCAAGAAATTGTTGACGAAGAGTGAATTTGGCAGGATCACGTTTTCCTTCATGAAGGAAGTCATACTTGAGATGAGGTAAAACTGATTTGCATTTGACTTCAGAGGGAGTTCTTTCATAGCTTTCCAAGAGAGGAAGACGTAGAAACTAACGAATGGTGTTTGCTAAAATGTGAACCCTTGATTTACCATTTTTTGATAGTTCCTGATATAGTTTGAGAATTGTTATCAAAAGTGCATGAGTAGTAAAACTCACAAATTTGCTTTGGGAAGAAACATTCCGGAACATCGCTAAGAGCGTATCAAAGTGGACAAATCTTTAGGTATAACACAAATTTTTCAATGCCGGAATTTTGATGTTGAGTAGGAATGGCATCATCAAAGGCAACATTGTTTGCTTGAATCACAATGTGAGTGTCTGATGAGTTTGGAGCTTTGATGACTTGAGATGATGGGATGTATGTGAACTGGACCGGAGCTATTTCTTTTGAAGAACAAGAATTTTGATAAAGATTGAAGCTTCTTAGGATGATCTAGAAAAATTCTTTGATTGCTAACGAGTAAGCCATGATCCATAGATAAGTATTTCACAACGACTACATTTTTTGAAGATGACCGTTGTAAAGCTACCATTACGAGTAAAGTGTTTCAGTGTCAAATCATGTTATTGCATCAGTAAGGCAAGTCATCAGCAGTATAGAGTATCAGCGGAAGAAATAAATCAGCATCAGTATGAGTATAAGCAAGACAGAGTAACAAGTGGGATGATGTCTCCTGATAGCATGGGATTAAAATACCATTCATTGACATAGTATTGTGAGATTTCATCAACATGTGGTCTCATACACTAACTAATTAACCACTTTTATTAGAAGAAGAAGCGCAAGAGTGGTATGATGCGTGTAATACATTCTGGTATGAAATGTACACATCGACAAAGAGGTTCGAAGTTTTATCAGTGTTTGTTTGATAAGATGAATCATTAACTTCTTAATAGAAGAGTTGTTGGGAAAGAATGAGTAGGTATGTGTAGTATATCACGGACAATGATATATCCATCGACACAGAGTTTTTGAATTCTCATCAACGTCTGGCTTCATACGCCGAATCATAAAATTCTAAAGAAGAATATGGTAAGAATGATTTGATGCGTGTGATAAGATGTGGTATTTTAGCTTAACCATCAACATAGTTTTTTCAAGCTCTCGTCAGCGTATGGTACATTACGCTAAATCATAAACTTTATAGAAGAATATTAGGGTGATAAGGGGTTGGTGTGTGTGATAATCTACAGTACATAGACTAACCATCAGCACAGAGTTTCAAACTTTTATCAGTGTGTGGCTTCTTACAGTGAATATTTAAGTTCTTTAAAGAAGAAAATAAGGGAAGAATAGATTATTTCAGTCACGCTAAGGTGAATCAGCATGAATCATAAATGGAGTTACCCATCAACAGGAAGTGTGTTAACTTCTACATCATAGGGTTGAGTTGCAGTCTAGAATCAGAAAAGATTCTCCATCAATTCCTTACAATAAAGAAATAAGAGAGAAGAGAATAAAACAAACAAGTTAGTCAAACAATGAACTATTTTTTAGACGATATCTTTGCAACTTTATTAGGAAACGAGATAAAGGCTTGATCCATCAAATATTTTGGATTAAATGGTCATAAAAGCTTTTCCTTTCTATGAGATATCTGTCCATCAACATTTGCTATAAAAAATACATAGGACCAAATCATATTAAACAAGAACCACAATTCATAGTAAACAAAGAGTGAGAATGCCTTTAACCGTTGAGATATTGCAGATGGATTCCAAGCTTCATGTTCACCAAGAAAAAGAGAAGATCAAGAACCAATCTTTGTAACCAATGAGTTAGAAGGATCCAATCTTTATAACCTTCGAGTTACAATGGTCAACAAGATAGTACTCAAAGGTTTCATTGTTTGAAATCCATGAGAGAAACAAAGAGGGACACTGTTTTGCTGAGAAGGCCTTTAAGTTTCATTCAAATCATTCATCCAATTTAATCATCAAGGGTGGTTCTTTTGGATGCTGTTTGACATCACAGTTGATGGGACTAAGTTTTCTTCACGGAGAGAAACAATGAATATTATGATTAATGAAGATCAGCGCCAAGCAAGGATGGTCAACGTCAAGCAGAAGATGGAAGTTCCTGAGTTTAGCAAACAAGTAGAGAAGAAAATCTTTCAAATAGAAGATGTTAGAAGAAAAATATCAGATGTAAATTCCTTTGGTAGAGAACCCAAAAGAAGTTATTCAAGAATTTTATACCCAAAAAAATAGAAAAATATGTTTAAAAGCACAGAAATAAGGTAGATAGATGCATATTGTAGAATTGTTGAACATAAATAAAATTAAAGCATGTAAGTGATAGTTTTTTTGAAAACAGTAAGCCTAATTGATGAACTTGATTCCATGATTTTTCCTTTATCACCATCGGAGAAAGCCTTGAACCGCACTTTCATTGTCACTTCCAAAATCGACATGTTTTTCTTTCTTTATGAAGTTATCAAGAAGACTTTTATGGTACGTCATTAGTCCAACATACTCGTTGTCAACACACCCAACATGCCCTTGAAACTAAAGTACTTGGTTAATATGCACGGACCTATCTTGCAATGGGTTCTTTTAAGAAGAAATGTTACAACAAAAATCAGGGAGACAATTTAATGAATTCTCCCTTTTAATCCACTTATTATTGCGAATCACAATGTTATTAGCACGAACATAATCCTTATCAAAAGTGCACTCACTAACTTTATGAGATATAACATCACAATGACAATAAGCTTTGATTCCAAGATTCTTTCTTTTAACATTTGACTTTTGCTTCTTATCATAAGCATCAGAAAAACTTTGATAATTAGATTTGAGAGTTTTTGATTTTGAACTGGAACTAGGAGTGTCATCGATGATGTGCTCGGATAAAGTTTTGTCATGAGGCTTGGACGAGATGTTACAAGGAATAGACTGCTTTGAGGGATCATTATACTCAATATTGCTAACGGAGCATTAAGAAAACATGCTAAGAATCTCATGCACAGAATGAACTTCACCATTAGATATAGGAAATTTTAGCAAAATGTCAGTGGAAGGAGAAACGTACTTACGATGAGCCGGTTGATGAGAAGGATATCAGTGTTAGAAAATTTTTGGAGACAATTTAGAGGGTGCTATCTCTTCAATAAAAAGAAATGAGACTAAACAAACTTTCTATTACATTGATTGTCTTAAGAAAGATTTTAAGAGTAGATTTGTAAGTACCTGATTTATAAATAAAACGTTAATACTTTAATCAATACTCATTGTATCACTGACGCTAACAGTATCACTAAATGTGTCTCTAAACTATCTGCTCAAATAATAACAATTATGTAATTGAAAATGTGAGAACAAATCTTAATCACATATCTCATTTGATCTGAATACTTCAAAATAAAATGGCATAATTACAAACACTTTTATTTTAAAAATTTTGTTTTAAAACCAGATAAACTAATAAGCAACTTTTAGAGAAAAGTAGAGCAAGCAATCTAAAGACCCACTAATATTAAAGCATCGTCCATCAAGCATTCCACTCCACATTGTTTTCAAAACAATCCACCAGACTTGTAAGCATCATCCATCTAGCATTCCACTCCATATTATAGGACCCGGTAAAAGGAAAACAAACAAATGACCATAACTTTAATTATAATTAACTTGCTGAAAGTAACATCATGATATTAGAAATTGTTGTCATCAGCCTTTAATAAAATCTGCACTTCACTCTCAAAAAACTAGGATTCTGTCAAAGTTTCTGCAAACATCAAAAATACATTTAGAACACAAGCTTCAAACATCTATGAAAACTCTTAATAGAAAACACACAATACCTGTGGCAGACGGACCTGCTTCTTCCTCTTCATCTTCATCTTCATCATCATCATCATCATGGACATAGACATCATCTGTAATATGTCTAAAGCAAGTGATCACAAAACACCTAACTTTGGTCAAGGATATCAAATAATAATACAATATAAACCTAGATTCTAAGTTAGTAAAACAGTAGCATGTTTAGGATATGGATAATCCTTATAAGATTTTCTTGTTATGCCTCCAAGTAAGCAAACACTCCCATTGGTTAAAGTATATGTAATCGTAAAGTCTTCCTCAAGCATCCAATCAAGTAGTTGTTGTGGTCCCGTCCTAGGTTTAAGGGTTGCTAGTTTACGCCTTTTGTTTTTGCCATGGACGTGCACAATAACCTCAGCTACTTCCTCCTTAATTTCTCCGATTGTAGCCTGATTACAAACAACTTTAGTTAGTTGTATTGGTAGTTGTAAATACAGCAAATAAATAGCATATCCCACTGTTTCTAAGACATAAAGATCGGCCTCCAAGCTTTACTTCTAACCGTTGAGCTCCTTTCACTTCAACACCTGAATCAAAACAATATGGAATATTATGAGTTTTCAACCAGGCAACAATCACCACCATATTTGAAACCATAGTCACATGGAACGCGGTACGATCCGGTACGGGAACATGGATCGGGAACGTGGTTCGCTAGCTTGGACGTATCAGGTACGAGGGGGGTAGGTTCATTTCGGTACGCCCGGTACGTCCTGATACGGTGTATCATAGTATCCGGTACGGTGTACCATAGAGAAAATTAATTGTCTGTAAGCATAGAGAAAATTAATTGTCTGTAAATGTGTATACTATAATCAATTAATAGTTTAATACTCTAATAATGGAATCGTTGATTCTGTAATGCCGACTGAAATATCAAAATTCAAATAAATGGCTTAAATTAATGTATTGAAATCGTATATTGGTGTATGGATTTCTCAATGTGAATCGACGTCCCGTATAAAAAAGATATACACGATCAATTGATGGAAATTAGGAGATTTTGTTGCCAAATACTCAGTCGATCGTTCCATGGCTTCAATCGGCGATCCCATGGCTTCAATCGACGATCCCCAACGTCAATCGGCGATCTACATCGCCGTTCCGATATCCAAAAAAAAGCGAATTTCGGGAAGGTGGGTTCAATTTTGAAATCGCTCAATCAATCGATCCAGGTCGCGTTCCCCATGCGTTTGGAGCGAAATCGTACCCCGATCCAGCACGCACGAACTGGAACGAGGATCGTGTCTAGTCAGGCGATTTATGTGACTATGTTTGAAACATATTGCTGCAAAGAGTACCACTCCTAAATGCAATCTCATAAATCCGATTTCAAACAAGGCAGGCTTTAGTAACATGCAGATGCAGGAGGCAGATACATAAATACACAAACAGCAAAAACATGTAATTCATATACATGTAACACACACCTCAAAAACAAATTCTAACAGTCTTCCTTACTAACATGGAAAAGAGACAACACAACTTTAAATCTAGACCAATACTTTCACATCCTCTTTCCTAATAACAAACACAAACTGGGATAAAATCAACACGGGATCAAACACATACCAGAACAACCTCCCCAAACACAAATTCCTTCCGGTTAATTTCCATCACACACAAAAAATAAAAAAAAAATAACATACATACGAAGCCTCTACTATCCACATGAAACATAAACAAACAAAGCTTGTGAACGAAACCACAACAAAACGATGAATATCATCAAGATTGCATCATCATCAAAACCAAAAGAAGGTCAAAAAAAAAACAAATATTTCATTGAATGAGCGTGTAGATATTCGAAAACAAATGAAAGAGAGATGATTCGTTACCCCAAAACTTCATTGTTTCAGAGGAGCAGTAGTTAGGATTTTGACGAAAACGGAGAAAATTAGAGTGACCGAGAGAGAGAAAAACATTTGTTCCCTTTGTTTGTTTGTTGATAAATACAGAAATCGGGTCAGGCCGGTTTGTGTTATTAGAAATGTCTCAATAATTTAGCAATGTAGTCTTAAATAATCTTAATATATATATATATATATATATATATATATATATATATATATATATATATATATATATATATATATATATATATATATATATAGTTAGGTTATTTTGTGTTCACTATCTATTGTGTGTCCGTATGACCGATTCTGGATCAATCATTTTAGTTATTTTAAGAAAGTAATTAATGCATATTACATGTTGAAGATATAATAAGTATTAATTAAATCTTCAGCATTTAATATGCATTAATTACTTTCTTAAAATAACTAAAATAATTGGTTCAGAATCAATAATACGGGCACACAATAGATAGTGAAAACATTTATTTATATATATCCCATTAATTAAGAAATGATATAAATTTTGTACTTCACGATTCTAATTTAAATTTTTATATGCTTGGTTCAAACATTATGGATTAACAACCCATAACTAAAAATAAACCATAAACGAAATCAGGAAAGGTTCAAATGTGGTACGCACCATTAGATGTATTGACCTGGTTCCATCCAAAAGCCCAATTTTCATATGGATTCCCTCCACCTCGCAGCTGCTTCTGTCTATGAAAATAACCTTTGCTGACACCATGATTTTTTCAATGTTTTAAAAACCGGTTTGAACCGGTCGGTCGAACCGGTTGGACTGGGAACTGGGGTAGGGAGCGGTTCAACTATCACCGGTTTTACATCGATTTTTGAACCGGATTAAACCGACCGGTTTTTAGAAAAACCCAGGTCAAAAATAAACCGTTGGAACCGGTTAAACCAAATAAAAACACATGAAAAAGAACCATTTACATAATAAATTTTGGTGTTTTTTTTTCAAATCTTTTGAGTTTTATCTAAATAAAAACATATGGTAAATGTTATAATTTTTTTTTGATGTGTTTGTATTTATCTAAAACTATGTTTCGTTTCGGTATTATACTTTATTTTCTTTTTAACATATATGGATTGATGTAAAACATTAAAACTTATGGTTATATGTTATTTTAATGTATTTGGATCCATCTACAACTTATTTTATGTGTGTTTTTTATGTTTGAACCTGTAGACATCAAATTCATGATTTATATATGTATGTGTAGGAAAATAGAAAAAAAAAACATGAAAAATATATAAATCGGTTGAACCGGGATACGATCACCATACCGGTTCAACTAAAAAACAGGTTTTTAAAACATTAGATTTTTTCGACTACCATGCATGCCTCCACGTCCACTATTCCTTCAACCGCTATGTCCCCCACAATAACCCCCTGGAGTATTCAGTTGAAGATTTGAGGAATCAGATATGAGGGCATGAGGATATGAAGCATGACCAGAGTGGGTTAAGGAGGACTACCGAGTTTCTTCTTGAAGAAGTTGTTGTTCTTACTGAATAAGCATACACTGCATGTCCCAAAACGAAGGTAAGGGATCACGATGGCGAATTGTGGTTGCAAAAACTCCGAGTTTTAGAGACAGCCCATTCAAAGTGTAAGCAACAAGGTTAGGTTCCAAAACCTTGGCATTCATATTATCAATAAGATCAACGAGCAATATTCAGTGACAATATAAGCGCCAATAGTGATATTCTTGTGTTCATTGTCCACTTGAATTACCTTATTTGCTTTGGTGGTTCGAAACTTTTTTTCAAAATTTTGCCAAACATCATATGCAGTTGTTTGTTTCAAGAGTTCCATATGTTGGTATTTTGCAGCAGTGATAAAGACTTTACACCAAAATAAGGCACAGGGACAGGAAAGTAAACTTCACAGGGGACAGAGTATAGTAATGACAGGGAAGGGTAAATCCGCTATATATGCAGGTTTTATGATCAAAACAGGGAACAAAGTAGCAACAGGGCAAAAGATTGAATCTTTATTTACTTGAAAAGCAAAACAAACAAAAATGGGGACAACACCCATCAACGTACACCATGCCCATTTAAACTAGACTATTGCAGAAAAATAAGGAACTGACTCCATACTATCAGCTAAAGACCAGGAACACTTAGCCCATACTGGCATTGACTTATTCCATACTAATACTACTTAATAAAACAGAAATAAAAACGTGCAAAGACCAAAATGACCACAACTCTGAATTACTTCAACACTTTCCCCCTTAATTCAGAGCTTGCTACCTGCTTCACTACAATCAAGTTGCGCATCTCCTCAAGTTTCACATTTGCCATTGCTTTTGTGAGTATGTCTGCCTTTTGATTCTTACAACATACATGGGTTACCTTTATTTCACCGTTCTCCACACTCTCTCTTATGAAGTGAAATCTTATGTTTGTGTGCTTGCTCCGCCCGTGAAACACCGTGTTCCTCGTGAGATCAATAGCTGACTTATTATCAACAAATAGTGTTGCTGGTTCTACTTTTTCTCCTGTTATCTCAATAAGCAAGCGACGCAGCCAAATACCTTGACAAGTTGCTGAGGTGGCAGCCATGAACTCTGCCTCACATGAAGACACTGCCACACATATTTGTTTTTGAGAAGACCATGTAACCACATTGTGACATCCCCAAAATCACGTCTAGAAAAGATTGTTTTTAATTTATGCTTTTAAAATAATTTCAGAGTAAATCCATTGATTTAAAAGAGTTGCGGAATTTGTTCCCAAAACAAAATATGATAAAATAAATTTTATCAAAGCATTTCATCAAGAGATGCATTTTCATTATATAACAATATTCGGGATGTCATGTTCCGATAAACAGACCAAAAGCATAAACAACAAAAGATAGACCATACAACAGTTACATATAACAACTGGTCTAATATCAAAAGATCTCGATAAGTCATCCAACTTATGCTCTCGCACCACTACCTGTAATACAACAAAACTGAGTGGGTCAGGCTTGGGAGCCCGGTGAGCATATAGGGTTTTCAACCCACAATAAATAATTATATTTAATTTCACCAACCAACAATAACTCGATTACCCATTCCCGTTATCCTCACTTTACGTCCCTAAAACAACATCTATCTCAAGGGACCTAATCTAGGAATTCCATCAGGACGGACATTACTGCAAAGGGGTTTCCTCAACAGTAGATGTCCTAAAGGAAACTGTAAAGGGGATAGAGTACACCGGTGACACATCGTTCACAACACCTACAGGTTATGAGCCTGCTAGCGTTCCACAGGACTATCTCACTACTAGAAAAATAGTCTTTTACGACGCTCATTGCGCGTCGTAAAAGGCTCAGACGACGCGCAAATGCGCGTCAAGGAAGGCCCTGTCATAAAGAGAGACGATGCGCATTTACGACGCTCATTTATGACGCACAATTACGACGCGCGTTTACGACACGCAATGCGTATCAAGGAAGACCCTGTCATAAAGGAATACGACACGCATTCACGTGTCGTAACCTTACGACACGCGTGTTAATGACACGCAATGCGTATCAAGAAAGTCCCTGTCAAGAAAGGTCATGTCATAAATGAAGACGACACACATTTTTGCGTATCGTAATTTTAAATTTTTTTTAAAAAAAATTATTTATAGATTTACTGATTTTCAAATTAAATTTGCATTTCATGTCTCATAATACAAAAAATACAATACATTGCACAAAAGTTAATGTCATACAAATAATCATTCCAATATTAGACAAATGTTATACATCAAATAATCATTCCAATAGTAGACAAATGTAACATTTCAATATTTTTTTTATATAATTAACTAAATTATTAGCCAAATTTCCTAAACTACCAACATATTTTTCTATGAAGAGCGTTAACACTATTCTTTTCCATCAAAACATGCATAATTAAATTAATGTTTAATCAGCTGCAGGTCAATAAGGTAGGCTTAAGAAAAAGATTTTCATAATAGTTAGATTTTACTTCCCACTATTGTTAATGACATTGAAAGAAGCAGCCCAACAAACACCCCCTCAGAAGGATTACTACCACATAACCGTTGATATTTGATACATTATTACTAAATGAAACCAAAAACAAAGTTAAAAAGTAAACAAAATCAGAAGGTTTTAGTCAAACTTACAGAGGCTGTAATTCCAAATATTACTAAATGACATTGATTGAACCACCTGCAAATTTACCATTTTGTCCCTATGAGATTCACTACTGAACACATTCTACAGTTTGTAAACTATAATATATATATATATATATATATATATATATATATATATATATATATATAATCATTGTGAAAAGCAAGAAACTAGAAGTGGAATGTGATTGCATACCATCAAAACCAACATTTTTACATGCCCATTTTCCCCAGTTTCTATTCACGAAACCCTAATCCATGATTGCTTGCTGGTTACAAAAGCCAACAAGTAGTACAACAAGTAGTAAGGTAGGCCTGCAACCAACCCATCCACATTTTTTTCACATAAAATAGCTACCTCATTCCATAATTACTAATATATATATATATATATATATATATATATATATATATATATATATATATATATATATATACACTTCAATTTTTTATGTCAAGTGATAAGAAATAAGATATGTTAAAAACGAAGTGCCTAGTTCATTTATGAACCATAGAAGACCATTTACAACTGGGGGAAGAGAAGCATCAGGAAACAATTCCTAACTAACTAGATAATAATAATTATCTAATAACTCTACAATAAATTTAGAATTTTAACTTACATGAACTGATTGCATCTGTAGTAAATCCGCCCTGTTCGAAGTGTAAATAATATGCCCTTCTGTAAGCTGAACAGATTCTATCTACAATACTGATGTTGATGCCACATCATCTTGAACACCAGGAATTACATATGATCCTTCACATCTACATCCATGAAAAGAATATCATCTTCATTAGACAGGTTGAGAAGAGAATCTGGTAGAATTTGGTCTCCCCACTTTGTTGAATACTTGACCCATTTTTTGCTTTAGCATCTGCAAACATATGAAAGTCTACAATAAAACATACTACATTGTACATACTTATATGTAAAATTGTCAGCAATTGCAAACTCGTACTTTATCTCTAAAAAATTTTGAATGTATTATTCCCATCAGATGTTGAAAATTGCTTAAAATTTGACATCAGGACATGAAACTAGTGAAGCCTTTTCTAAATCACAACATTGAAAACGTTGCAAATCTAGCCAAAACTTATACATAAGATGTTTTAAGCTATCAAATTACCTTTTAGAACCAACCACGCCTACCAAATTTAACCTTCCAAACCAAAGGTGAGTCATGGAATCCTTTACCCTATATTGACACAATGTTCATATCTGTTCCTGCCTCTTTCCTATTTGCAACACCCTAATAAAGCATGCAAACTAATTTTAAATTTGATATAATCATAAATAAGTAGTAACAAAGTTTAAAGTTTCACTATATTGACACACCTACAGTAGAAGCTTGAGGACTTCATCAATGTTTTTAACATTATATTCTATAAGATTCCTTCCTTTTAATCCTCTCTCACCTATAAAATAAAGAGATGATCATGTTGGGCAAGAAAAACTGACATTTATATTGGCACCATACTGTAACAGCATTGCCTTAGCAAGGTTTAAAGAAGAATTACACTAAAGGAATTAATATTCTAGTAAGATCAAAGGAGAAGACATACTCAGCTTTCGATATTAGACATGTAACAATTAAAAAATGCATCTACTTTGAGACATGTAACACTTAAAAAATCATGCAAGTACTTTAAAACCAGATATTAATTTTCCCATTATACCCTTTTGTTCATTAAAAAAAATATATGAAGAAGCAATCCCAAATCAAAAAAAATATTGGTTTTCCCATTATACCCTTTCCTAATTTATCTGGTTGTTGAGTAAGAATTGAAGTTGATAAAGTTATAGAATACTTCACTTCTGTGTAACTTGACCAAGCTATAGGACATAATGAAGAAAAAATGAAATAAATTTCCCTAAATTAGACGTTTATTTCAGTCTAAGTATTTAACACGATGAAATGAACTTTTCTCAATTTAGACTAATTAAGTTGTGGACATGTTTGCTTTTACATTATTATTAAAAAAAATTATTTAAAAGTGCTACACTATTAAAAGTAAAATAGTCATTTAAAAATAGATATTTAGATTTAACTGTTCATGGACTAAAATAGTCATTTTAACAATTAAGATATGTAATATAATTTATAAATTACTTGTATTGTATTGATAAGATTACATTACATTTATTAACTCAGGTGCTACTATGATAAGCAGAAATACCTGGACTTGCATTTGCAGAAATTTGATATACTCAATTGCATCACCTAGAATACTTGCTTTCTCTCTCTGTAGTTGATGTAAGTTTAGTTCCTAAACGGAAAGGGGAAAAGAAAAACAAAGACCCCAAAAAACAACAGAAATAAATTTTGTCATCACCTTGTTGCAGTTGGGAACAAGTGTCCAGAGGGTTCTTATTCTTTCACTTATTTTATTCCTTCCCCTCTGCACAGAAGTGACAAAAAATGTCATCAGCTCACGCGGTCACCCTTTTAAAGCACCATTGTTCTTGTGCCACGAAATTGTCACCATCACGTGGAATTTTGTTAATTGGAAAATGATTTATTAAAAAATACAAAAAACTAGGAGTATTTGCAAGATTTGAAAATACAATCCATTCCAATGCCTGGTTTTAATCAAACCATTTGTTTGTTTAGAAGAAACATTTATTTTATATTATCAACTCTTCAAGCATATATAATTGAAAGAAAATCGGAACTAGTAACCTAGGTGTTCCAAAGCTAATGGTAATTGACTTTTATTACTTATTTTCCAATTCAAAATTAAGTTTAACAAATCCTTCTACATGGGCTTATGACATGGTTGACTTGGCTTTTTCTTTCAGTCCATTTAGCTTCCAAGCTGTTATGATCCGGTGGACATATGTGATTTGTGTGATATGGGCATCTTTCTGTATTAGCATTAGTGGCAAGCTTCATGGCTTCTTCAAATTGAACAGGGGCCTACAACAACACATGTTAGAGATTGTAGGTAGATGGTCGCATGGCTAAACACATATTATATTATGTATATGATGAAAAATAAGACATGGTATAAGTCTGATGGAGATGACAAGGATGTCAAATCCTAGGGTCCCACCATGTAGAAAATTTAAGTTTGTATTTATAATGTTGGATATGACTTTTTAAACATATGATAGGACTTGGAATGGAAAACTATTCCAAGCAGGTTTAGAAAGTTAGACTTGTATTTATGTTGACTAGAAACCAATTAAGAACTTCACCTCAGGGCTCGAATGTTTCTCTCTTAGGCGATGCACATGTTGACAAATGAGCTTGTAACCCATCCCAAAATTCAGTTGTTTTACCACTTCTATTAATCTAAAAACATCCCCTACAAATAACATGAACAATGTTTATCAACTAAAAAGAGATCACAAATAAAGAATAAGTTGTACAACATGGCTGCATAATGTAGGAGAGTATCATTTCACGGAACACAGTAGAGAAGGGACCTGGACATGATGATAAAAAAAAAAATTAATCAAGACTATGAGTAAATTAACCTAATCACTGCATATAACCTACAAAATTACAAACCCTAGAAGTTTATCTAGATTAATTTGGGGAAGTTGCATAGAAACTGAAACATACATAAGCCCTAGAAATCTATTAACACGTAAAGTACCTGATTGATGTCAAAAAGAAACTCCCAAAAGAGCTCGGCGATAGCTAATCATTGCGGTCCAAAGAAGCAGGATCTGCAATACGTGTTTTCAACTAAAATATGAGAAATCACAAGCTACAGAGAGATATTCAGAACTCGATAGAAAGATGGACGAGGGTATATGGAAATTGGATGTATCCACAATTTAGAAATTAAGAGAGAGACAGAATAAATGATTCTTGAGAGTTACTGGCTTACCGCTTTGCCTCGTCTCCATCTTGATTCTTTCTTGAGAGTTGAGTTTTAACGCTTCGTTATTCTAGGCACCCGATTACAGATCCGTAATTTCAATTCTCGCGTCATTGCCAAATGATTGAAGTTTTGCCTCGAACCTTGCAGTTGTCATGAGGGAATAAAAGCCCTAGTTGTTGGATGTGAGACTGAAGAATAAAAGCGTACGTGAGGGAGGTGTTTTTGAAACTCTTGACCAAAAGCACGATTATATGTAAGTGGGAAATAAAAGCCCTAATTTTTGGACGCCATTTTGTGATCTTCAGGAATGAAGGCAAGTTTTTAAGAAAAAAATTATAGAATTATTATATGAGGTGTGGAGGTGTATAGTAGAGATGGTATCGCGATTAGGGTTTGTAGAGAGAAGGGAAGAAGAGAACGAAGGGAAATCTTGAAGCGGGTATTTAAAAATTTTAGAAACGCGCGTTTTGAGTAAAAATCAAAAAGCGACATTCAAAGAGGGCGCACATTTTAGATAAAGTGCCCTCCGTGTTTTTAATTTTTTTTACATGAGACACTAAATTAAGGGCGCGAAATAATGTGTGACCTAAATCTTTAATTTTTTTGAAGAGATTACACTTTTTTAATGTCACTCTCTTTTGCGTAACATAAATCAATGAGCGTCGTGGTTTGTGCGTCGTAAAAGGGTCTTTTCTTGTAGTGTCTAGAAAGAGTCTGTGGTCGTTATTCATACTCCGCTGAAAAACTAGATCAACAACAACAACATTAAGGCCTCTCATATGTTTATCACACATCAACTATCTACCCATGTTCTACCCAACATATTAGTTGATAAAAATATATATTTTTATACATAGTTTAAAACCTATATAGCATTCTGTAACGCCTGCAGATCCGGGCTAGCCAATTTAGAGACAATGAGCGTCAGAAATGAGTTTTTAATGCAATATTATTTAGAATAAATAATCTTAACTAAGTTTTAGAATATGTCTCAAGGGTTCCATACATATAAAGAACGCCGAAATCCGAGTTATAATGAAGAAGTTATGGCCCGTCGAAGTTTTACAGCAAAACCGGCATGACACCGGGAAGCGTAAAAAGTGAATTTACGATAGCAAACTTTTTAGCCTTAGTAGTCTAAACCAAAGTCGTATAGTATGTTAAAACGAGAAAATCCATAAAAAGAACGCCCAAATCTGACTTCGTATGAGGAAGTTATGATTTTTCAAAGTTTCGGCTTAGTAGTGTACAGCCCGAAACTCAAATTTTAGTTCAAGCAGTTTTTGGCTTACGTGACCTAAATGAGAGTTGAATATCTCATTAATAGGAACTCAACAGTAAAAATACATACGAAAACGGAGTCCGTATGAAGGAGTTACAAATTCTTCGCGGTCATTTAGCAGTCTAATCTCCTCGTACTGTTAAATTTAAGATTGGTCGAGAGTTAGTGGACGGAGTCTAAATGAAAGTTGTATATCTTGTTTTTACCTATGCGTGGAAAAAAAGAACGTCGAAAACGGAGCTCGTATGTGAAAGTTACGGGGTTTAATAGTCGGCAGGGTGCTGCTGTAAAAGGGGTGACGTGGCTGAATATGGGCCAAGGCTTTCTCCCCAAGAAAAGCCATCAGGTGATGACATGTGGCACCGACTCGGCGAGTCCATCAGGATTTCACCCTATAAATAGAGGTGTCGGGTTCCATTATTTTCTCACCCCTCAACTCTCTTCTTTCTCTCTCTAAACTCTCTTTCTAAGCTCCCTAACCCCCCCCCCCCCCCCTAAAAGCCTAGGTAAACCCCCTAGCACCAGAAGGAAGCCCCGAGGCTCCCGGAGTCCCGAGAAAAAGGGTCTTTTGGATCGGAAACGCTGCTACAGCGAAGCCCAGTTTTGCAAAAAAAACCCGCTGTAAGTGAGCTACGCCTATGCTATTTTTACTATAGCTTCTAATTAATTATAGTAACATTATTAGGACCTTAAAATAATTATTTGGGCTATTATTATGAGTTATATAGTTTTTTTAATGCTTATATAATAATAATAATAACAGGTAGACTATTAAATTAGTCTCGGTAAATACTGAACTAAACCTTAGTGGTAATGATACTAGGTTTTGTCGAGGGAAATTGTTTTAAGAGTAACGAAGTGTTGTCCAAGTACCGAGTGAACACCATATCAGGTAAGTGCATAGTCCCTTTCATGAACATGAATTTAATACAAGTATTGATTGAAGTATTAATTATATGTTTATGTGCGAGTTAATTGATGTTGCCTTAAATACGTGTTAAAGAACATACCTGATTATATATGATGATTTAGGATAAAGAGTAAACCTAAAGTAATTATGAGGAATATTTGGTAGTATTTTCTTACGGGTACAAGTGAGTTATACTCAGAGAATAGAGCTTTAGTATATGTCATTTATCTGGGAGCACATATTAGACACGGTCATTGTCCCTAGTCCGATAGTATGGATTGGACATAGTCAATTGTCGTTAATCTGGGGGTACGGATTAAGACATAGTCAGTTGTCCTTAGTCTAGGAGTATGGATTAAGACATAGTCATTCGTCCCTAGCCCGAGAGTATGGATTAGGCATAATCATTCGTTATTAATCCGAGAGTATGGATTAGTCATTCGTCCCTAGTCCGAGAGTATGGATTAGGCATAATCGTTCGTCATTAAATCGAAAGTATGGATTAGTCATTCGTACCTAGTCCGAGAGTATGGATTAGGCATAACTATTCATCATTAATTTGAGAGTATGGATAGTCTCGTTGTGAGGATCGACGGGGTGGGATAAGAGTTGCTTATATATATATATGGTGAAATTGTATATTTTGTGAGTTCTAAATTATATATATGATAAAACATTGTGGTATTGAAATCCCTATGTACTCACCAGGTTTCCCAACCTGACTCACTCAGTTTATTTATATCACAGGTGTTGATATAAAGTCACATTACACTAAGAGATTAAAGAGATATAAATCACTAGTGATAATGAATGTAAGTTCTGTTTATGCTTATGTTTCTGTATTGACGATGACATCCCAAATGTTTTAAAAAAATACTTTTCTTCGGAAATGCTTTGATAATGTACTTATCATGTTTTTATGGGAATAAATTCCGCAACATCTTTCTTAAAAATAGATACTCTGATTTTTACAAAGTATAAACAAAATCAGTCTTTTCTGGCCATGAAAATGGGGATGTCACACATTCTCATTCAATACATATTCCAAACAACAGATGAGACACATACACATAACACATATTTCATAGAGAATAAATCATATCTGTGAGATAGAAGAAAGTGAATATACATTCACTCATATAACAACAAAATATACACATAACACGTATTTCGTATAAAATACTTCAAAATTATGCGTTAGAGGAAAGTAACTACACACCCACTTGATCAAAAGATGATCAGACAGTACTACGACTTGTAGAAGTAGTATTCTTCGGTAGATCTGGAAGATCTTCACAAAAATTGGCTTCTCACGGGCAGAGCTTCAGCTCGGGAATCTCAGTTCTTGGGATCTTCGGGGCTTCAGGACTTGCTTCGGGGCTCAGGAATGATACCGGGGCTTCGGGGTATAAGTTGCACGCAAAACGATTCAAAACGGGAGAGAGAGAAGAGAAATTGAGCAAAAGGATCGACTGCCCTCGCATGCCTTTTATAGAGGCTGAAGCCTCGCATTAAGCTGGGCGTAATGCTCAGTACGCGGGGTGTACGCTTCAGATTCGTCATCGCTTACGTCATCGGAGCACTTGAGTGCGAGGCAGTGCATGCATCGGGGTACGCTGGGCGTAGTTCGGATCAGATCGGTGACTCCTTCGGATATCCATCCGAATTAAAGATTAAATAATAAATATTAATTATTTAAAAAAATCAGAAATTCATATCTTCTTCATGCGAACTCCGTTTTCGACGTTCTTTATATCTATGCATAGGTGATACTACGCTCTACAACTTTCGTTTAGACTCCGTCGGCTAATTTTGACTTTATTTTTATTATTTATTTTTAGTAGGCCGGGACAGAAAACTTCCGTTATAAATTCATAACTTCTTCATCTTACGTCCGTTTTCGTCTATCTTTTCACCATTGCACTACTATCAACGAGATCCTCAATTCTCATTTAGATTGTTTCAACCAACAATCACTTGGTCTCGAATTCGAGTTTCGGGCTGCATACTGCTAAGCTGAAACTTATAAAAATCATAACTTCCTCATACGAAGTCAGATTTGGGCATTATTTTTATGCATGCTCTCGGTTTAACGAATTCTACAACATTCGTTTAGATCACTAAGGATAAATATCGCTCTAACGTAAATTCACTTTTTACGTCATTCAACGTCGTGCCGGTTCTGTCGCGAAACTTCGACAGGTCATAACTTCTTCGTTATAACTCGGATCTCGGCATTCTTTATATATTCGGAAACCTCGTTTCAACTACTACAACATTATCCATAGACATCGGCTTTATATAATATTTCATTTTGACGATTATTTTTATTCTTAATTAAATTAAGACATACAATTAAGCACAAAACACATAATACTCAAATAATACACTTCTATTATTTCAAAACGGGTTACAAATGTTAACCTAGACTATTATATCAACATTAATGATAAGCCCAGAAACACAGGCATTACACAGATTCCCATTCACATAGAATGTCATCCCACCGGTGCTTCTTCTATCATTGATATCCATTCCCAAATCACTATCGGAGTACCCGGAGATTGTAGCCTTTCCCTTTCCTCTAGTATAGACTAAACCATAGTCTAAAGTGCCTCTCACATATCTAAGTATGCCCTTTACAGCTTGAAGGTGTTTTGTGGTTGGCCTTTCCATGAAACGGCTTACCACCCCAACAACAAAGGATATGTCGGGACGAGTATGAGTTAGATACCTCAGTCCCCCTACAATGCTCCTATATTCTATGGGATTTACATGTTCTCCTCCTTCATCTTTAGTCAGCTTCAACTTATGCTCCATTGGACTTTTTGTGGGGTTACACTCTAACATTTTGTCTTAGCAAGGATAGTTTTGGCATATGCTTCTTGCTTCAGGGTTATTCCAACTCCACTTTGATTCAATTAAATTCCCAAATAGTAAGTGAGAAAACCAAGATCACTTATATCAAACTTGTTACTCATCTCTAGTTTGAACCTTGTCACGTCCTCTTGATTGCTTCTAGTCACCAGAAGATCATCCACATACACATTGATGATCAAAGTGTGGCCTTCTATCTTTCTTGTATAAACAGAGTGTTCTTGCAAGCATCTAACACATCCCAAACTTTTCAGATACTTATCCAAACAAGCACTCAAAGCTTTGGGTGCTTGTATTAGCCCATTGAGAGCTTATGTTGGTTTATACACCATCTCTTCTTTCCCCTTATTTTCGAAACCCTCGGGTTGGGTTACATAAACTTCTTCTTCTAAATTCCCATTCAGGAATGCTGACTTTATGTGAAGATGATGCACTCTCCATCTGTTAGAACCTGAAAGAGCTAGTATTGTGAGTACCATTTCAATTCTTGCAACAGGGGCAAAAACTTCCTCGTAGTTAATTCCCTGTTTTTGAACGTAGCCCTTTGCTACGATTCTAGCCTTGTGCTTCACGATCTTCCCTGTTGGATCTCGTTTCACCTTAAATGCCCATTTCAGACCTATTGGCTTTCGGTTCTTGGGAAGGTCAACTAAACTCGAAGTATTATTTTTTTCAATTGACGCCAATTCAACATTCATAGCATTGACCCAAGCTTTACTTTTCTTTGCTTATGCATATGAGGCAGGTTCTTCATCACTTTGAATCATCATCAATTATGTCGGGAGTTCAATTTCTTCAGTTTCGTTGTATAAGTGTGTGAGTAATCGATAGCGCTTTAGAACACCCCCACTTTTCGAACTCGAAGCGGTAATAGCAGAGTTGACTTGCGATACATGTGAGGTTGGCGTAATTGGGGAATTGGGTGTTGACGGTGCGTTTAAATACATACCAGGTGGGCTCATTTGAGAATCCAGTTGTAAGTTAATGGGCTGAGATTCATCTTCAGCCCAGTCCACATCAACTTGGGGTATTTCTTGACCCATTTGAGTTTGAGGTGTAGATCTGACTTCCCTTTCATTGACCTAGTGAAAATCGAATCCTTCCACAGTAAAGCTTATCACCGGTGTCAGCTTTATCTTCTACGTTGTTTCCTATCTCCACTTTTGATTTTCTTCAAATACGATATCCCTGATCACAAACATCATACCTGTTTCTGGATCCAATAATCGATATGCCTTTGAACCCTTTTCAATTCCGAGATGTACAACCCTTTTGCTTCTCTCGTCTAATTTCTTCAAATGGTTCTTGGTTATTTGCATGTGTGCGACACATCCGAACACCCTGAGATGTCCAATTTGCGGTTTTCTCCCAGTCCACATCTCATATGGTGTTGAATCCTTCAAGGCTTTGGTGTTGACCCTGTTCAGGACGTATACAGCGTGGTTCACAACTTCACCCCATAGTATATCGGGCACATTCATTGACATCAAGCAGCTTCTAATGATCTCTAAAACCATCAGATTCCGTCTCTCCATAACCCATTCTATTGTGGGGAGTATGGAGATGTATAATGACGTTTCAGACCCGTTTCACTACAGTATGAAGTGAATTCGTTTGAAAGAAATTCACTTCCTCTATCCGTTCTTAGAACTTTGACCATCTCCCCTGTTTCAATCTCTACCCTTGCTCTAAAATTCTTGAAAACTTGGTAAGCTTCATCTTTTGTTTTCATGAGATACACCTACATTACTCTGCTATAATCATCAACGAGAAGCATAAAGTACCTGTTTCCAGTGGGTGTCAGAGGTGAAACTGGTCCGCATAGGTCTCCATGAATAAGTTCAAGTTTTTTTTAGCCTATAACTTGTGTATGATGGATATGGACTTCTTGTTTGCTTCCCCATCAAACACCCTTCACATGGTTATGCTGGAATGGTTATTTTTGGCATTCCTTCAACTAATTCTCTGTCTGACATCATCTTTAGTGAGGAGTAATTCAAGTGGCCCATTCTTGCATGCCATAGTCTTTGAATCATCAATCTCAGCCATCAATCCGACTTCGGTCCGATGCAGGGGGCAAGGCCTCGGTTCGGTCCGGAAACTGACTGGGACCTTGTCCCCTGCATCGGACCGAAGTCCAGAAACTGACTGGGACCTTGTCCCCTGCATCGGACCGAAGTCCGGAACTAACTCAACATAGCATAGCATAAACATATCAACTAGCATAAACACATATACTGCATACTGCACCGGGCCGTAGCCCGGAACACATAACACATAAATCCTGTCTGAGCCACAAAGGCATCAAACATACTAACTACTACATCGGACCGAAGTCCGGAAACTACTCCTAATTAAACGGGCTGGCATTGTGGCCTTAGACCCGTTCCTACTAGAAAGAAACTCAACTGCACTGCTGGAGTTTTTGCTGATAGCCTTCTGACTGCTATCAGACACTCTCGAACTGCTGCTCCAAAAACTCCTCGATCCACTAATACCAAATATGACACTTAGTCCCAAATTGCCCTTCAACAGTCAAACTAAGTCAACTCTAGTCAAGTCAAAGCCCTGGTCAAAGTCAACCCTCCAGACTGACTCTACTCGCCGAGTCAGCCCGTTGACTCGTCGAGTCCTTATATTCTGAAACTCTCATAATGAGACTCAACTCGCCGAGTCACCCCAAGACTCGTCGAGTTCAACGATCTCTAAGTCCCATCCTGCTCAACTCACCGAGTCACCTCCTGACTCACTGATTCGAGGCTTAACTAGAAAAGGTTTGAGGTTCTGCGACCAGACTCGCCGAGTCCAAGGAAATCTTCAACAGACTCGCTAAGTGTTCTTCCAACTCGTCGAGTTCCTGCCTATCTTCATCCAACTCGCCGAGTCCACCCATGTGACCCGTCGAGTTCCTTTGCGACTCTAAGTCTGATATCTAGCCCGACTCGTCGAGTCATCTCCCAGACTCGCCGAGTCCTTTCGTGTATTCTCATAATCTCGAGTCATAGAGCTACTTCTTTGCTCCAAACAATATATTTGGGTTCCTAGAGTCCATTAGCAACATAAAGTTGCTACCTTTACGAGCTTCTTGTCTCATAATACCAAAACCAAGCTAGAAAGGGGCTTAACTCTTGGGGAAAGGCTTTTGCATAACAACTAGAAAGGCTTTCTGCATCAATGATTCATATATAACTCAGATCTGGAGTTTCAACTCCAGATCTAACTCATGCTTCAAGATCTCATCAATATTTCTCTAACCCAAACCCTAAAACTCCATGAAAGTTGAAATAGAAAGGAGAAGGCCAAGGATAACGATTCCTTACCTCTAAAATGACCTCCCATTGAAGTATAATCCAGATTTCTTCTAGTCTCCTTGATCTAGGCTTCTTGATCTTCAAGATTTCCTTCACCAAAACTAGATCTTGCTCCAAAAAGGATTATGGCGGCTAGGGTTGGGTATTCTAGGTGAGAGAGACTGTAAAGGAACCCTAAGGAAGAGAATGAGACGTTTAAATAGTGCACAAAGTCCCGGATTTAGGGTTTTTCTCTTTAGACCAGACTCGCCGAGTCCACTTGCCGGCTCGCTGAGTCGGTCACTTACTTTACACCCGGATCCCGTTCCGACTCGTCGAGTTCCTACCTGGACTCGACGAGTCAACTCTTTTGACTTAGGGTTTTCTTTCCCTTTCTAAACCTTTCTGATTTTGGGTGTTACATTCATGTAGCATCATGTACCCATAAAAATGGGTCTTTTATTCTGATCTCATCTCCACTTTCTGCTAGCTGTCCCAAACTTATTATGTTGCTGCATAAGTCTGGGATATAATAAACCTCTTCAAGTTTACGGTACTCTCCATTTTTACATTGAAAGACAATCTTGCCCTTGCCTTCAATCCTGACTCTAGACTCATTCCCAAACTTAACATATCCTTGAATTATTTTATCCAGCTCTATAAACTTACCCTTGTCCCCGGTCATGTGGTTGTTGGCCCTTGTATCAAGGTACCAGCCTTTTGAGTGGCTTGCAACATCTCCTCTTGTCTTCAATGGTGGGTTTATGTTTCCTTCATTCAGGAAGACTTCACCAATCTCTTCAGTTCCATCAAAGGATGACATGAGTAGTGCTGGTTCATTGTTAATATGGTCTTGAATCAGGTTGTTTACTTGATTTCTTTCACACCTTGGATTCTTGCATTCAGTTGCATAGTGGCCAAGCTCTTGACAGTTGTAACACTGTACACCACTCTTGTCTTGATTACTTGGTTGGCCACGTTTGTCTTCCTTTTGATGGTGTGAGTTGCCTCTTCCACGACCACCGCAACCACCATTGTTTCCACCTCTGTTGCGGCCTCTACCTTTTCCACATGAGCCTCCAAACCCACCACGATTTCCTTCTTGACTGGACTTGGAGTCTTCTTCTTTCTTTTTATTTCTTTCTGACCATTCCTGGTGGGTCAAAAGAAGTTTTCTTTCTTCATTATCATTGTGTCCCTTCATCCTTTCCTCATGAGCTTTTAGCCTTCCTATGACTTCTTCAACCGCCATCTCATCCAAATTACCAAATTGCTCTAGAGTGGAAGCAATCTGAAGGAACTTAGATGGTACAACTCTTAGTAGTTTCTTCACTACATACGATTCTTCTACTGCATCCCCCAAGACTCGCATGGTACTCACAAGGTTGCTTATCTTCACTGCAAACTCATCTACAGCCTCTGATTCCTTCATGGTCAAGGCTTCAAACTCAGCTTTCAAATTCTGAATTATTGCTGTCTTCACTCTATCTGCTCCCAAGAACATGGTCTTTAAGGCCTCCCATGCTTCTTTGGTTGTTATCTTCTTAGCCAATGAAAGCAGTAAATCCTCTGGTATGCCTTGGTAGATAGCTGCTAAGGCCATCTTATCCTTCTTGACTTCTAACACAGTGTTGGATGTCCTAGGTTCCACTGTATCCCACACTCCCTAGGCTTGCATGAAGACCCTCATTTTTATGGCCCATGCAGAGTAGTTGCTTCCTGACAGCATTGAGTAATGAAGAGTGACTATACCATCCTTCTCGCCATTTCCATTATTTCATGTCATCTCTTCACGAGAATGATATTTGGGCATGCACCAGGTTTGCTCTAATACCAAATGTTGGTATTTTGCAGCAATGATAAATACTTTACACCAAATTAAGGCACAGGGAAAGGAAAGTAAACTTCACAGGGGACAGAGTATAGTAATGACAGGGAAGGGTAAATCCAGTATATATGCTGGTTTTATGATCAAAATAGGGAACAGAGTAGCAACATGGCAAAAGATTGAATCTTTATTTAGTTGAAAAGCAAAACAAACAAAAAAGGGGACAACACCCATCAACGTACACCATGCCCATTTAAACTAGACTATTGCAAAAAAATAAGGAACTGACTCCATATTATCAGCTAAAGACCAGGAACACTTAGCCCACATTGGCATTGACTTATTCCATACTAATACTACTTAATAAAACATAAATAAAAATGTGCAAAGACCAAAATGACCACAACTCTTAATTACTTCAACACCATACATCCATCACTCAATGATTACATCTAATTGGGTCCATTCTTTGATTTTATCTTCACAAATATTTCCTGTGGGAGGTTCAAGATGATTACTCACACTGTATCCAATACAATGGATTTAAAAAAGGAGTAAATTACTTAAATAGTCCCTATGTTTTGATCAAAATTACATATTTGGTCCCTAATCTTTTTTTGCACTCCGATCCTCCATGTGGTTCGATTTTATTGCATTTTTCGTCCCTATGGTTTGGTCAAAATTGCATGTTTGGTCCCTACCTTTATGTATGTAAGGGACGAAAAACGCAACAAATCAAACCACATGGACGATTTGAGTGCAAAAATAATATTTGGAACCAAACATGCAATTTTTACCAAACCATATGGATGATTTCAGTAATTTACTCTTAAAAAAGTTCACGTTAAATGTTGTGGTTCATACGATCCAAATCGAGTACCAACAAGATGTATGATAATAATTGTAGAGGAAAGTTTATCAGGAATAGTAAAAGATGATTTAGTAGAAGACAATCCAATGATTGTGAAGAATGAAGGATCAATGAAAGGTGAGGGAGGAGGATAATCAAAGAAGACAACTGACAAAACAGAGGCCGTCGTCTAGGTTTAGAAAAAGAGAAACTTTTGGAGCATTTGTTACCACTCTGATACCATATAATGTAGGTATTTTTCCCATGAAATCACCTTACACATAGGCCGAACTATAATACAAATACATGATTTATAATAATATGCTAACTAATAATATATTTTTAAAGTAGAAAAAAAGTAATTTTGTTTGAAATTTGGCAAAGTGTAGGGCAAAATCGGTAGATGATATCCTTTTTTTTTAAGTTCACATACATACCAAATTGCCCGTGTTATTAAAAAACTAAAAAAAAATCGAAATTTTACCAATAGAATTCTAACGGAATGAAAAATTGTTTGATTTCTGTTGGTAAAGCGTTAGTAAGTTGTAACAGATTACCAACGGAATGGTATTGTGTTGATAAACCGTTAGAAAACCGTCACTAACATGCATATATAACTAATTTTTCTTAATTTGTCGGAAATCCGTCGGTATTCCGTCTCTGTTTTCCGACGGATTTTTCCGTCGCTAAAATTCTGTCGGTAATACCATCTTTTCTAGTAGTGCGACTTTCTGACATTTTCGTTTTTCTTAAAGTTTTAAAGTTTTGATAACGAAGATTTTAAGATCATCTCATATATTTTTTGTTTTTCGTTCTTATTTTATTAATCTATTTTTATTGTTTATTTTATAAACTCGTGGTTTCTACATGCCTTTAACATAATATATATATATATATATATATATATATATATATATATATATATATATATATATATATATATATATATATATATATATATATATATATATATATAGAACTAGGTTGTTTAAGTATTCTAACTAATTATTGTGCGGATATCGTATGTTATGCGAATTAGTAAGAGAATAAGTTGTTTAGCAATGCGAATACGTTAAACATTACAAGAAAATCGTCATTTCATGCATTCTCGCTAATTATTATTTACTTTTGTTTTCTCACATCGTTTTTTACTTATTTTCATTCTGACCCAATAAACATTCTAACAAAAATGAGAATAATAACAATAAGTGTATAATAACTTTATAGACGATTTTATTAATGAGCATGTATGTTAATGATAATAGTTAGATAAGATTGAATGTATTAACGTTGTTAAACAACTTATTCTCTTAGTAATTCTCATAACATATGATATCCGCACAATAATTAGTTAGAATATAATAACCTAAGCATATATATATATATATATATATATATATATATATATATATATATATATATATATATATATATATATATATATATATATATATATATATAAACAATTACAAAAAAAATTAAAAAAATGTAATCAACTTGCCGACACCTTTGAAATGGAGATTTATGATTCTTTTAAATAAATCTACTCATTTTTAAACGCGCAAAAATGCCAGAAAGAAATTTTTGTCTGAGGGAAGAAATATATATGTTTGGTCCTGAGTATACTGATTATTTCTGTTTTACATTGCTCATTTTGGTAATGTAATGTAATAATTCATTCATCATTATATGAATTTTTTTATCGAAGGCAAAAAATAAAGGGGACAGTAATTTCTTATGAGTCTAATTTTGTACATATCTAAGACATCACGAGTACACGACCATGAAGAATTGATGTGGACTAGAGGCACACTATAGCAAATATTGCGTCGCTAGGTCACCAATTGAAATTTTTTTTGTGAGCATAGCCAATAACAATGATCATTCAGGTACCACACCAAAAGAAAATTTTATGAAGAAAATTTAGCTTCAAAAATCAATAAATAAATAGAAATATGCATTTTATTTCTTACATTTAAACCTTTTTATTATTGATTTCAATCAAGCCTACATAGATTTTGCTAAACTTACTCCAACCCATGCGAGTGGGGCGGGTTTTTTTTACTAGTTTATATAAAAACACTAGCATTGGATATTACTCACTGAGCGCTGAGATAAATCGATGCAGTCTTATTTCTTAATATATGGCATAAGTAGCTAGCAACATCGTCCAGAATAATATATCCCATTGATTGATGTCAGAGGTTTTGATAGAGCTCTGGAGAAAGCCGAGGAGTCATGATCACTTCAAGTGGCCTTACTTTAGGCAAGGCAATGCCCAAGCCCTCGCTCATATCCACAGGCTTCCCCATTGGTGTCGACAAATCAAACCCCTGAAGCAACCGAGCAAGTGTCAAGTGAACTACTTGGAAAGTAAATGTGATTGCAGGGCACATTCTCCTTCCAGTGCTGAAAGGAATGTATTCAAAGTTCTGACCCTGGTAATTTAAGTCCGAGTGTTCCTCAAGAAACCTCTCTGGTCGAAACTCATGAGGATCCGACCAAATTTCTGGGTCACGATGTAGCTTCCATAAGTTAACAATCAGACGAGTCCCTTTGGAGATATGATAACCCCCAATATAGCAGTCTTCAATGGCCTCATGAGGTCCTGCCAAGGGACCTGGTGGGTACATTCGGAGAGTTTCCTTCACTATGCCTTGTAGATACCTTAGGTTTTTTATATCTGATTCTTCCACCCATTTCTGTTTTCCTACATTCATATCAAGCTCCTTCTGGGCAGCTTTTAGGATGTGAGGGTTGTTCAGTAGTAAAGAGAGTGCCCACGTAAGTGTCAAAGCAGTGCTTTCTGAACCCGTTAGCATGAGAACCTGTAGAAATAATTTAACCTTTATATATATAACAGGTAAAAAATAGCATTTGCTTTCAAGAGACGATTAAATGTAGAAATCGAGAGAGCAAAAGTATGTTGCTAACCATTGTTGTAGCCTTGATGATGGTTTCACGCCCGTGGCCATACATTTCAGCATCTTTTGACAGGGTTGAGAGCATCACATCCATGAAATCGGCTTCTTTTTCACCATCATACTCTTTTCTCTTCTCAACATGTTCGTCAAGCCACTTTCCGATAACTTCATCAACCTCTTTTGCCACTTGCTTCATAGCTTTCACATACCCTCCAATATCCATCCATTCCAGATATGGAAAGAAATCAGACACAATAAAAACGCCACTAAGATACAGCCCTTTCTTTATGGCTTCATGTACATGTAAGTCTTCATTGTTACCTTCACTGCCACCCGTGTTAGAAAATCTTTTCCCGGCTAAGATTTTTATAGTTATATTGAACGTAATGTTCTCAAACCACTTGCTCATGTCCACTACGGATGCTTTGTTTGCTTTCTTTGAAGACAACAAGGAGAGCTCGTTAATGAAGCTCTTCACTTCTGAGCTACGAACATTCTTGAACTTTTCAAGACGATTACTTGTAAATAGTTCAGAAGTGACCAACTTTCGGATCTCTCGCCAATATGGTCCATATGTTGCCAGCGCAAAACCAGCTTTATTATAAACCATGTGTCGGCTGATTGCCATGTTGGGCCTAGCTGCGAAATTCCGGTCATTGGTGGTAAAACATTCTTTGACCATCTGCCAACTGCTCACAACAATTGCTTGACGACCACCAAGCCGTAGAGTGTAAACGGGTCCGTATTCATCAGCAATTTTTCCAAGTACCCGTGCTAGGGGAGCTTGGCCTCGTAGGAAATGAAGATGGCCTACTAAAGGCAATGCCCCTGATGGTTCTGGAGCTACTAGTTTGATACCTTTTTTTGTGTTGTTTCTTATGCTTCTTTTGTAATGACATACTAGAAGCAAAAGCAAAAGCCCTAGAACGGGTAAAAATTGAGTAAAAGCTTCCATGATGATATGGTTTTGTATTTTGTTTTCTTACTTTGGAAGCATAACCAGCACTTCATATTTATAGTGAATGACATTCTAGATGGATACAGAAATTTAAGGATAGTTGATGACGTCATCACAATTTGAACACCCACAAATATGCATCTTTTAGCTTATTATAACGCGACCTAGCTATCACTTCATTTCGTAATGGTAGGTGTCACCTCATCATCACATCTAACTTCTAAACCAATGAGATGCCCATCATTATATTCCTCTTATTTTTTATTTTTTAAATAATATATATATATATATATATATATATATATATATATATATATATATATATATATATATATATATATTATAGAGAGAGGTAGAAAAAGTGAGAGAGATAACCACTATATCCCTTTTTTTTTATTGGATGTGGTGATCATTGGTATGCATGAACCACTACCCACTACTAAATATCGGATGGTGTTGATGGTTAATGGTCGTTGCCGCATCAACATGGGTATATATGAAGGTCTAAGGCCACATTTGTTTTACGATCGAATTGGATGGGACATGTTTTTATCAAGTTGAATTAACTGAGCCATATGAGATTGAACAATTCAACTTTTATGACTACTTTTGTTGTTGGTAATGAATGTTATTCACTACTTTTTCGTAGATAGGAGATCTGGCGCGAGGATTTGTCCTTCCATCTTTTTGAGTGGACCTATTAACATCATTTTCAATCGAATCCCTTGTCATGTCTTATGCTAAATTAAATAACACACAAGACCTAAATGATTTTAATCTCTTGTTATTCATCTAGTTTGATATTAACTTTCAGTAAAAAAAAATGGAAGAGCTTTAATTGAAAGAGTTTATATGGTATAGATTTTTTTACAAAACAACAGATGATCATTATTCAATCGCCAAGCTTTGTTTCAATTTAAATCTCCAAAGCTTGATTATGAAGTTTGTTTGTGACCATATATATGGATTCTTAAACATTTGTTTGTATTCCCTAACCTTATGCTTACATTGTTAGGGTCGAAGTGCTTATTTCATACACGGTGCACATTTTAAACGTGTAAATAATGATAGGATAGAGGCAAAATCATGATGTCCTATCGCATATGTTCTTAGTCCTCGATGTCACGTCCTTCCTAATTAAAGACACTTCACAACCACATACATCCCCCATACAAACGATAACAAAGATTTGGAAGTACTCTAGATTAAGTCTACAAAGATGTTAAAATCTAAGTGTAAATATATTATTAGATTAGAAAGTATTACATAAGTATTTGATATATCCTGGATTTGGTATTTATGTTTTTGAAATGGGCAAGGATTCAACTTTGTAATCAACTTTATATATTTGCCGATTGAATAATGAGAAAGTGTACTCAACTATATTCTAAATATCATATATTGTATCATAACGTAAGGTTAACTACTCAGCCACCGAGAATCACCTTTGGCGACCTTCCACTACTGCTCGTCGCTATTGATCAAAATGTTGCGGCTAAAAATAAATGGCGCCGCTTATAACATTGTCGCTGGTAATACCTATTGTTGCGGGTAATAATTTGTGTCGCCGTTAACGTTCTTTTTCATTTTTTTTTAAATCAACCATTTTTTGGTGCTGAAAAACTGATACGTAACGACATTAAAGTCAAAAAACACGAAAACATTAAATGCAGAAAAAAAAAATTACATCACGACATCCAATTAAGTACCAAAGTGTTATAATTCCATACAAAAACAAAATAAACAACAAAAGTATTATAAAGTTATGTCATAACAAGTCTAACAAAACACAAATTAATCTGACGAACCATCATCTTCGCTCCCCTTGTTTCCTCCCTGATCATCACTTGGTGGTTTCCCCGAATGAAAAAATACATAAAGTTTCTCCCTGCATGTTGGGTCAATAAGCAATGCACGGAGATTTTTCCAACTACATAATAAATAACAAAATATATAAACTTATAAGTTAAACTATCAACATAAACAACAACTATCAAAGTACATTTCCACTTCTTACACTTGAATACAAGAAATACTAAAAGTAGATTGCTATTTCTTGCACTTGGGACATAAATAGAATTACCAAATCAACATGTGTTTATTGATACCAAAGTGCATTGCTATTTCTTGCACTTGAGACACAGAAATCAATTACAAAAGTTTTTAACAAATAATCATCACAAACCAAAATTACCAACTCAACATGCATTTATTAATCATTATATATATATATATATATATATATATATATATATATATATATATATATATATATATATATATATATATATATATGAAATTAAATAGTCATGTTTTACTTACCTTGGTAGTGACTGTGGTAGTAGCTGTGATGGATGTGTAATTGGCGGAATGGTAGAAGGGGCGGATTGGTAGAAGGTTTTCATCCAATTCTTCTAATATGGCTATGCTGAGAACCTAATATTTTCTCAAAACAAACGCTTTCTTCAGCGGGTCTTAGATCTCATTATCCATTTAACCCTTGACTTTGTTCTAAGAGCTCGTACACTAACTGGTTATGTGTTTCCCAAAATTGATTAATAATTAAGTACAAATAAAAGTGTAACATCCCAAAAATACGAGCCAAAAATTTCATTTTTAAAAACATATACTTAGCAAAACATTCAAAATAAAACGTTCACCGGTCATAACATTCTATAAAGATATCGCATGTCTGGAAAAACATTTTCATAAAACATAATAATGTTAGAGTACAAATCCCCAGGAAGATCTCATAGTGCGGAATACAGAGCATGTGTGTGATGGGCCGCTACTGTGCCGGCTCTTTCCCCTTCGAAGAAGAGGTACCTGAAACCAAAACTGAAAACTGTAAGCACGAAGCTTAGTGAGTTCCCCCAACATACCACATACCATACAATCACATAACATACATATATTGTCAGGCATATCTGGGTGCCCGACCTGCCCCTTCGGTCCTCTCGACCGGATACTGTCTAGGATATCTGGGAGCTGGCCTCCCCTTCGGTCCTCTCGACCGAATATTGACCAGTATATATGGGAGCTTGCCCCCCCTTCGGTCCTCTCGACCGGATACTGACTAGCATATCTGGGTGCTGGTCTCCCCTTCGGTCCTCTCGACCGGATACTGGGGACTATTTCATCCCCCTACTACTACCACATAACACATATAGCTCATAATCTATCTAGCATGGCTGGGCATGACCGCCCCTTCGGCCCTATCGACCGGTATACTGGGGACTATCTCCCCCTACTGTCACTAGCACATATCATCATATCATATTAGCACATTAGCATATCACAGGTAGTAGCAATCCTAGATGAATATCACAGAGACAAACATCTATCATACAATCCTACTGGTGGGCCGGCATTGTGGCCGTAGACCCACCGCTACTGGAAGGTAACTCACCTCAAAGTAGCTGCTGATCTGCATGGGAACTGACTGTCTTCTACTGCTGCCGCTCTGGAAATCCTCCGGCTATAATTCCCATAAAACCCTTAGTCAAATACTGCTAACTGACCTCAGGGTAAAATGATCATTTACCCCTAACCACCCAAGAGTCAAAGTCAAAGTCAACTGCCAGTTGGCCCGACTCACCGAGTTGACTTGCCAACTCACCGAGTCCCTATCCCTTTGTCTGACCATAAACCCGTCTCTACTCGTCGAGTTAAGCAGTGACTCGACGAGTTCTCCTTCTAAACTAAAGGCTAAGTCCTTCATCCTACTCGCCGAGTTGTATGAACAACTCGCCGAGTTCATCTTCATCCGAAGAACACTCTATGCTGAGACTTGCCGAGCTGTATGAACAACTTGCCGAGTCTGTTCTTAAGGAAAGAAGGTTGCCTTGAACTCGCCGAGTCATGGCATCGACTCGCTGATATGTGCATAATTAGTTCATATTAAGTATAGATTTTTATTCAATTATTAGCTAAATTATTGCATTTTATGGACAAAAGGTACTTAAAAGTGTTTGAATTATATTTTCAGTCCAAAAATGAAGCTCAGAAGCAGAAGGAAGCAGGAGAAGCGGTAGAGAGATCAAGAATGGAATAAAGAAGAAAAACACTAAAAAAAGCCCCTACTCGGCTTGTCAGATTGACTACTCAACGAGTCTAATCGAAGAATCGAGAAGATAATGACTCGGGATTCCAGAGAGTTATCACATTACGGGGAATGTGAGAGGGACTCGACGAGTCACCACCTGACTCGACGAGTCGGTTCGTATATTTATAGATAACTCCACAGATCGATAGAGGGGAGTTCTGGAACGATTCATAAGAGTTTAGCTGCGATTGAGAAGGCGGAAAAACCCTAGAAGACGACGAAGGAATCTAGAATTCAATCCCGGAGAGTAATTGAGGCAAAATTTCATCATTCCACTTATTCTTTTATTTTATCATTATGGTTAAGCAATTTGACTTTGTTTGCTGTTATTTACTTCAATTATGAGCTAAAAACCTTTAGACTTCTATTTGGGGATACAAAGTTGACAATATGGTTTGATTGATTGGTAGGATTAATTCTAAGTTGGTGAATTTTTGTTATTTTAGCTTGCTAAAGAACCTTGTGTGTGAATAATAATTAATTTTCTGTTAATAGGAAGATAATTGATTAGCATGAACATCTATTGATTATTAACCTCGTATGCTATGTGATCACTATGCTATATGTCTAGGATTAATGAATATGAAACTAGAATTAATAAGAAAATTGAGTAAATCCATGGGCAAGATTGTAAGATGACCATTAAACAAGAAGTTAATTAAAATAATAAATTAGTTAACTATTGCAAGTCTAACTTAACCCGAATAATTAATCTAGTGAATTTAATTAAATTAGACAATTGGCCACTGTTTAAGTTAGTTTATTTGCTAAGGATTAGGGTAATGAATACGAATCTAATCACTTGAATCAATAACCAACGAAAGAATTAATTCATTGCACCATTACCTTGAAATCAACCATAGAGTCAACCAAGTTGAACTAAACAGAAGTTCCTTTCCAATTATTGAATCTAGTTAAGTCTTTATTTTCTAGTTCTTAAATTAATAATAGTTAGTAAGTTTCTAGTCTTGTAAAACTAGAGAAAACCCCTACTTATTAATTAACTTAGATAAAATTAGTTTTTAATTTCAATTTACCATTCCCTGTGATCGATACCCTGCTTATTTAGCTATACCACAATTGATAGGTTCACTGCCTTTTGTGTGTTATTTGATAATTAAAAGTAGGTTAAAACTAAGTGAGTTTTCACACATCAAGTTTTTGGCGCCGTTGCCGGGGAACAGTTCTAAAATTAATATTAAATTCTAGTTTAATCGATCCTTTGTATGGGATTTATCTTACACAAAGTTATTTACAAAGTAATTCAGTAAGTAGAATTAGTTCAATAAAATTCTGTTTTTAAAATAACTAGAAATTTTTTTCAGTTTTTGCCTTGAACTCACCGAGTGCATTCGAGTAGACTCGGCGAGTCCGACGCTTTTTCAGCTTTATTTTATTATTTCGTTTTTGTTCTTTTTACGCGCTTTGTTTTTTTTGTTTACAGTTGTTTCATGACCCGAGGATCTGATACACCTCTAGTCCCTCCTTTGGAAGACCCGGAATCCGCACTAAGAAGGAGCAAAGGAAAAGCCGTTGGAGAAACCACATCTTCAAAGAACTCACCATTCAAAAACTTAAAGTCCGTTTTCAGCAAGAAGAAGAGCAGTAAATCAGGAGCATCCAGTGCCTCATTGACAGTTGAAGAACCAATTCAAGAAGATATCGAGTACGAGACCGAGGAAGAAGAAGAGCATACTTACGAGCACGAAACTGATTCCGAAGAAGAGTTAGCTATCACAATGGCTAACATTGATGAAGTCCCCATGGGGGAATGGAAGAAAAGGATGCGTGATGACACCGGGCCGAGACTTGTGCAACCCGCAATTCCCGCATCCGCTACTTTCGAACTAAAAGGCCATATTCTCGCCCAACTCAAGGAGATTCCTTTTTACGGGAAGGATCACGAAGACGCTTACAAGCACTTGGATGAAGTGAATGATGTGGCCAATTACTTCAACGTACCGAATGTTCCACACGAGATCCAGCTTCTTCGCATGCTTCCTGTCACATTTAAAGGAGCTGCAAAAGATTGGTTAAAGTCACTTCCTCCGGGATCGGTCACCACATGGGCCAAGATGAAAGAAGAGTTCATAGACCATTTCTGCCCGCCCTCCAAGATAGCCAAGCTAAAGAAAGGCATTGCCAACTTCGAGCAACAACCCAGAGAATCTCTTTATGAAGCTTGGGAAAGGTACAAGAGCCTACTTAGAAATTGCCCACACCATGACCTTAATAGCCAACAAGAGGTCTCCATCTTCTATGATGGAGTCAATGTCACCACAAGGCAATTGCTTGATTCTTAAGGCCCGCTCACAAAGAAGGCGCCCCCGGTAATTAAAGAATTAATTGAAGAATTCTCTAAGCACTCTAGAGAATACCACAATCCGAGAAACGAAGTAAGTCGAGGGGTAGTGAATGCGGCAAATGATAGCATGGCGGCGGTGATAGCTAAGCTTGATAGTCTAGATCGAAGAATGACAAAAATGGATCAAACAATCCATGCTATTAGGGTAGGATGCCAAAATTGTAGAGGGCCCCATCTCACAAAGGATTGTGATTTGGATGAGAATGGAAATAAGAAAGCTCACGTCTTCTATTCAAGTGGCGATCGATATGATGAGAATTGGCGGAAACCTAAGAAGGAATGGCTACCATACGAAGAGTATAAGAAGGCAAAGGATGAGAAATACAAGCAGAAGGAGAGGGGACTATACCAAAAGGAAGAACCGGTAGAAAAGAAAGCCGATTTTGAAGAATTATTCACTAGATTCATAGCCGCGTCCGGAAAAAGACACAGTGATCACGATGCTGCCATACACGAGACTAGAAACATGTTAAGGAATCAGCAAGCATCAATTCTCAATATTGAGAAACAGTTGGGGCAGCTTGCGCATCAAATGAATGATAGAAGACCGGGTCAACTTCCAAGTAACACTGAACCCAATCCAAGAATGGAGAATGTAAGTGTAATAACCTCCAGCAGTGAAGAAATATTTACAGAAGCACTGAGAATCTCCAAGAAGAAGGCAGAAAAGGTAGAAGAATCGGACCCAGCAAAACCCGATCCAACTCGCCGAGTCACTCCATTGGACTCGACGAGTCCATGCGTAAATGATAAAACTGTCAGTTCTTTGAAGCCTTATAATCCTCCTCTGCCATACCCAATCAAAGCTATGCCTGCAGAAAAAGTAGAAGCATACAGAACCTTCATGAAGCATGTTAACGCTTTACAAGTTAATGTGCCATTTGTGGAAACAATGCTCCAAACACCTAAGTACTTCAACTTGCTTAAGGGCCATTTTGCTGCTAGGAAAGATTTGGCTGAAGTCGCGGAAATATTGATGAGTGAGCTACTTGAAAAGAAGGGTGATCCGGGAAATATTGTGATTCCATGCCAATTTGGTAATGAAGTTTTCACCCGAGCATTAGCTGATTCGGGGGCAACCATCAATCTGATGCCTTTTTCATTCTTTAAGAAGTTGAATTTACCAGAACCAAGGCCGGTAAATATGAAGATCCATTTGGCGGACAAGACTATAATTCATCCACAAGGCGTTTGTGAGGATCTCCTTATAAAAGTTGACAAGTTTATTTTTCTAGTAGACTTCGTGGTAGTTGATATGGAAGAAGACCCCGAAAATCCAATTATTTTGGGGAGATCATTCTTGAACACCGCGTGTGCTTTAATTGATATATGTGAGTCTACATTGACATTAAGGGTGGGTGATGAGTCACACCCCATGACTCACTACTTCAACCCGCAACACGAAAAGGGGGAAAACTCGGGGACTCGCGACTCGACTCACCGAGTCGGCCGCATGCAAAAACTATATACTCGATTTTGCTAAAATCCAGCTCATGCCATTCATAGATATGGGCTTCTAGGGCCTGATCAACACGTAAAGTTTCCAACTTTACGTGTAAATAAGCACCGATGTGGGTTTTAGGGCTCAAAATGCACCAAAAGAGTATATCTAGGGCCTTCATGCAATATGGCTCCATAAAGGCAGTAGATCCAAGCTCCTAGAGCTCAATCATGCCTAGATCTAGAGGCTAAATACCTTATTACCAACCCTAATACACAAACAAGCTTGGGGAAAAGCTCAAGAAGGACTTTTGTAAGTCCCTAATCTGCCCGTGTATCAGTCAGATCCGTTTGATGGTGCGGAATCCCAATCAAACGGATGATGTTAGATAAAATAGAAGAGAATTAAGATTAATCTCAGTGTATTAATGAATAGAATGATGATCCAGATACAAGAGATTCACACACCCACACTAACACAATAGTTCTTCTGTCTCTCTGGCCGTAAACTCTCTAGGGTTCATCTATCTCTACTCCTCACCCTAACACCTATATTTATACTTGGATAATATGGGCCGGATAACATGGGCTGTAAATGGGTTTACAACCGTAAGGTGTTTACGGCCGTAAACTCAACCGTAAACTCCAAAAATATTACAGAAAAATATAATTGCCCAGAAAAGCAAAGTATAAACCATATTTTGACCCAACAATCTCCCCCTTGGTTTATAACTTTCTTTTCTTAATGACCCAACAAGCTCCCCCTAAAAAGTAGCTGGCTTTTCTTGTCAGTCTTCATCGAGAGCTTGGCTTCAGCATTAATCTTCAAATTCTTCACAACTTCAAGATGAACTTGATGAATCTTTAATGAATGAGTTCATCTTGAGCAGTTGGGATTTTCTTCAGAATTTGACATTGAACGCACATTGGGTGAGGAAGCTTCTTGTACTGATTCTTGAAAGATGACGCTTTCAGCTTGAGAATCTTCAGAGAGAACATCAGAGAGAACAAATCTTCTGGATCACTTCAGCAAGTTTAATATAGCAACAGACTGATTGAGGAGGCTTCAATGCAATCCGTCACATAATCTTCAATTTCGGCTTCACCTTGCTTCTGGGGTTGAAAAATTGAATGTTGAAAGAATAATCTTCATTTCTTGCTCCTTGGAATGAGAATTCTTCGATGCTCATGGACGAAGCTTTTGGCTCAAAAATCTTCAACACAAACTCCATGAGTTTCATCTTCACCTGAAATCACTTTTCAAGACAAAACAAAACTAAAAGAAAACTTAGAACAAAAAGTAAAACAGAAATAACACTATTTTTTGGATTTTTTTTTAATTTTCTGATTTTTGTTTGGTTTTTAAAATTTTTAAATCTCCCCTAATATTTAAATTAGAAGAAACTATGAACAAATTTAACAAAAATAAAATGATATCTAACTTTAAGAATGGTTTGGGATCAAAGTTTTTAGACAATCTTTATCCACTTGTCGGTACCTTTCATATTCACATCTTTGTCTGGTCGATCGTCGGTATTGTGGTCCACTTAAACACGAAAAATTATGACAGATTTAGGACATACTATTCGTTACAAGACAGGGTGAACTTAAAATCCTAAAATTTACATCTGATCCTAATTTCTTAAATAGTATATCTTAAGGACCATTCATCTGACGACGACCAAGGATATTGTTGTCCACCTAAATTGAGCAGCGAGATCTATAGACAATCTATATGAGTTCAATTTTAAGTGTACTGGAATGTGTTTCCCGTTTCCTGATGTGCCACAGCCATCAAGAACTTCCAGAGTACTCCTTACATTGGGTGAGCAGACAACCATTCAGAGAGAGAATAGATTCAGAATTCTATTACTTATTACTTCAGAGGGATTGAGAGGAAGAAGGTTGCATATGCTGTGTACCAGGTCGGATTAGAAGTCACGCAAAGGAGACAACATATGGCTAACAGATAAGAGGAGTTTCATATATATAACTTGCATAGAAATAGAGTTGCATATGTTGTGTACCAGGTCGGATTGGAAGTCACGTAAAGGAGACAACATATGACTAACAGACAAAAAGAAAGAAAATGATATTCTACAGACCTAATTTATCGGAATTTACTAGTCGCCCCATCCAACCGGAATTAAGGACAGAATCCACACATCGAGGAAAAGTTAATCCACGGTTCTAGATACGGGTTATTTAATGTGACTAGTAGATTGCCATGTATATCTCCCTGCTCAACCTATCCGAGCGTCGTGACATCAGGTTAAACGGATCTAACTAGGTCAAAGTTTGTTAAGTCCTTAAATTCATTAGGTTCAACTCTCCCTAGTCAAGTCCATTTAAAATCTTTCGTGCCTACCAGCGCATCTAACACAAAGCGTAGATGATTCAACTTAGGTACGTTACGCCGATTCAGATTGCCCGTTATCACTTGCTAATTTCATTTCCCAAAACATCTCTTGCAAGCACATTCCATTACAGACCTATTTTTGATTTTCTGATTTTCTAATGTTTTTGGATTTTTTTAAATTTTTAAATTTTTGTTTTGTTTTTATTTCTCCCCCTAAATTTGTGCATAGGAGAGAAACGAAAATAAATTCGCAAATTTAAACTATCCTAAAACAAAAATTAGTCTTTAAAGCGAATCAGCTTAAGAAAAACTCAGGAGTATAGAGAAGAAAACGCAAACCGTAATTCACCGTTTGAATCTGCATTCAGAAGGTCTGAGAACAGCAAGCATAATCTCAGAACAGATCCGAAAATTCTTCATATCATTAAGCACTAACCCCATGAGTGATCCCTTCCTTTCTTCCCTTCCCGCAAAGGACACATACTCTCAAATAATGTTCTAAGTGTTGTACAGTTGAGAGATGTCCCCAATCATATGCCAGGAGCAACCACTACCAACAAACCAAAGTCTAATGATATGCCTCCATAGCTGCTCCGATACAGAGCAGGATCAATTAGTCTTTGGAACCCAATCCATTTTGAAACTGGGTCGACCTTTGTCATCAACACACGGTACTTTCTCCCATGACATATCCTGCTTATCACAAATAGAAGACGATGAAATATTAGAATCATTAGAAGATTTGGGAGTTTTCACCTTAGGTACCCATCTATATTCGGGTTTAACCCATTTCTTTTTCGATCCGATGGGTGCCTCGACACTTGATTTGGAACTTGAAGCTGGCTGCCGAGATGACTTTAACCTAACCGGTCTTGGCTTCACAGGAGCATCTCTTGGACTAGACTTCTAGGTCAACATTTCCTTCTTTCCCTGGACTCGGATGCTTGACCTTGGGAGTAGGATGCTTGGCTTTGGGAGTTGGATGCCTGGCCTTGTGCGCATTCCAGTCATCATGGTCTGAACGTGACCTTGATGGGTTTCTTTTGGAGTATCTCCCTCTTGGTGCATTCTGCCAGCCTTATGCATAGTAAGGAACATATGCACGATTTGGATAGCTTCTGGCAATGTGTCCAGGTGTTCCACAGTGAAAACAAGTCCTTTTCTTCACTGGGAAATTATTTATTCCTGCCCCTGGTGGCGTATCCTTGCCTTGTCTCTTATTTTTCCTACACGCACAGTTGCAACAGGCACTCTGTTTAGCTTGAAATGGTGGTCTGTATTTACCAACGGCAGGTTGATTAGAAGCAACAGATTTAGATTTCAAGGAGTCATCGGTTTGTTCAATAGTGTTCTCCTTGTTCTCATCTTCTGCTACTTTACCTGCACATGAAGTAGCAACATTAGTACCTTCAAAATTAATAACTCCTCTTGACACAAATCCAGCTTGTTTGCCATATGGAAGATGTGGCTCCCTGTCAGTTTCGTCCTGTGTCATAGGGATGGATGTGTAGTTATGATTATAAGGAGGAGGAACACTATCATACCCTAGACCCTTGTTTTGATTTTCGTTGAATTTTAATTGGGTTTCATATAAGGACTCGACTGTCTGACTTGACGTAGTATAATTTTTGAAACTGGCATCTGTTTTTCCACACTTAATTTTTAAAGCGTCAAGTTCTTTAGTTACAGCAACAAGTTGTCTCTTAATATAATCATAATTTTCACACTTGTTGCTATACTCTTCCTGAAGCTTCCTAAAGTCCTTGGTTTTTGCTTCTAATTCAGCCTTCAGGGGTTTCTGTCCTTTCCTGAGTTGATATCTTTCATATCTCAGGTCCTCAACTTCTCTTTTAAATAAATCAATTTGTTCCCGAAGAAATTTAATCGTGGCTTCACAAGCTGGTGTACATGTAACTTTAGTGACCGGAAGGTTTTCAGAACTCATTGTTTCTCTACACTTCAAAGCATCAAGTTCTTGAATTACATCAGCAAGACTAAGATGATTGAGATCTTTTGTCTTCTTGATGATGGCCACGTTCATATCCCACGATTTCGGAAGTGAATTCAATAGCTTTTTGTTTATCTCAGATTTGGTCAAAAAGATCCCAGCTATATTCATCTCAGTAGTGAGTGTAGTAAATCGCTGCAACTGAGTTTCGAGGTTTCTCCAGGGATATAATCGAAAATGTTGAAATTTTGTCTTAACATATCCTGACGACTCTCTTTCATGTTTTCAACTCCCTCGTAGGCCTTAAAATCAATTAAAAAGCACAACTAAAAACCAAAATCAAACTTAAAAGTCAAACCCTTTGATTATAAACCTCAAAAGTCAACCTTAAAAGTCAAATTTAAAAAGTTAAACTCAAAAGTCAAACTTAAAAAGTCAAACTTAAAAGTCAAATTTAAAAAGTTAAACTCAAAAGTCAAACTTAAAAGTCAAATTTAAAAAGTTAAACTCAAAAGTCAAACTTGAAAAGTCAAACTTGAAAAGTCAAACTTTAAAGTCAAACCGAAAAGCTAAATTTGAAAATTTAAAAGTTAAATGAAAAAGTCAAAGTTTAAAGTCAAAGATCAAACTTGGAAGTCAAAGTCAAAATTTAAGGTCAAAAGTTAAAAAATAAAAGTCAAAAATTAAAATATAATTTTATTTATTAATTTTAATTTAATTTATTTTTATTTATTTATTATTAATTTTATTATTATTTATATTATTATTATTATTTGGATGAAAAAAGAATTTAAAATTAAAATGAATTGAATTTTGGGCTGAAAGTGTAAAAATTGTGAAATTAGGAACGAAAGGAACATGTTATTTTTTAATTTTCGAAGAGAAGAAACAAAAGACTTGGTAGCCGAGTTAGTAAGGCGCTTCTGTTCTTGATCTCGAGGTCGTGGGTTCGATCCCCAGGACCACCGCTTCTGCTTCTTATTTTTTATAAGCGAGGCTGCTGAGTGCGAGGTGCGAACCGGAAACGTTGCTGAGCAGTAAACTCCGAGCCGTAAACGTGCGAGGCCTCGGACCGTAACATCTGACCGCGAACTCCTCGGACCGCAAACACTTCGGAAACCCTAGCTGCTGGCCGCCACCCCCTCGCTGATTACGACCAAAAACACCAATTTTTGTCCTTTTTTGCTCCAAAACTCGATCAAAACCTTTTTTTATGAAAAACACGAAGAACAAACCCCCCTTATTTTTGCGAGATCTATCCAAAAACGCAAAAATATTTTGAAAATAAGTTCAAATAATGTCCCAAATCTGACAAAGTTGACTGATACAACTTGGCTCTGATACCAATTGTAAGTCCCTAATCTGCCCGTGTATCAGTCATATCCGTTTGATGGTGCGGAATCCCAATCAAACGGGTGATGTCAGATAAAATAGAAGAGAAGAAGAAGAGAAATAAGATGAATCTCAATGTATTAATGAATAGAATGATGATCCGGATACAAGAGATTCACACACACACACTAACACAATAGTTCTTCTGTCTCTCTGGCCGTACACTCTCTAGGGTTCATCTATCTCTACTCCTCACCCTAACACCTATATTTATACTTGGAGAATATGGGCCGGATAACATGGGCCGTAAATGGGTTTACAGCCGTAAGGTGTTTACGGCCGTAAGGTGTTTACGGCCATAAACTCAACCGTGAACTCCAAAAATATTACCGAAAAATATAATTGCCCAGAAAAGCAAAGTATAAACCATATTTTGACCCAACAACTTTCATGGAGCTACAAGGGACAATAAGCATGAAAACAGAGGGAATCTGAGTTATACCTCAAGGAAATCACTGAGATAACACAAGGATGCCTGGCCTCCTTCTTCTCTTCTTGATCTATTCTCTTTCCCCCTCCAAATCTTCAAGAAAACACACCAAAAATGATTCAATCTCACAAGGAACAAGGCTTAAACGAAGTAGAGAGCTCTGAGGGTGAAGGGGGCGAGCTTGGGGGCGGATAAGAGGGTTTAAATAGGGTGCAAACCCTTGAAATTTAGGGTTTATCAGACAGCCGGGACTCAACCGAGTCCAGAATGTGGACTCGCCGCGTCGCCAACTTAAATGTGCTCCCAAACCCGTCTCCACTCGGCGATTCGGGCCTACAACTCGCCGAGTCCAAGGCTAAAAAAATGAAAATACTTAGATAGATTTTACGTACCAGGAACCAGGTGCTACAAATCTCCCCCACTTATTTTAGACTTCGTCCTCGAACTCTGCTACTCGATCCTGAAACAGCTCGGGGTAATGCTCCATCATTTCTTCCACCGGCTCCCAAGTCCATTCCGAACCCTTTCGGTGCTGCCATTGCACCTTTACTAATTCCACCCTCTTGTTCCTCAGATCCTTCGACTTCCGGTCGAGGATTGCGACTGGGTGCTCAATGTAATTCAGGCTGTCATCAACCTGTATATCCTCTAGCGGCACCACCGCTGAATCATCCACTAGGCATTTCCGCAGCTGGGAGACATGGAAGGTGAAACGACCCAAAAATACGACCCAAAAATTTTTGTTTTTAATATAATCAAAACTGTAATCAGAGCATCATATAATAAAACCATACGTGATGTATTCCAAAACATAATAAAATACTGTGCGGAAAAACTGTATCATACTACATCAGATCAAAACATCTAAATCAATCCCAGGCTAAAGCTGAGGCGGTGGTGTGTGCGATGCCATCATCCCGAGCTCTTCCCTTTGCTTGCGGAAGTACCTGAAACCAAAACTGAAACCGTAAGCACGAAGCTTAGTGAGCTCCCCCAAAATACCACATACCATACAATAGCATATAACACATATTGGGCCTTGCCCACTGCATCGGGCCGAAGCCCGGAAACTGCATCGGACCAAAATCCGGAACTGACTGGGACCTTGTCCCCTGCATCGGACCCAAGTCCGGAACTAACTGCATCGGACCGAAGTCCGGAACTAACTGCATCAGACCGAAGTCCGGAACTAACTGCATCGGACCGAAGTCCGGAACTAACTGGGACCTTGTCCCCTGCATCGGACCGGAGTCCGGAACTAACTGACTGAACATATCATGACATATCAACTAGCATGAACACATATACTGCATACTACATCGAGCCGTAGCCCGGAACACATAACACGTAACACATAAAACATAGCACATAAATCCTGTCTGAGCCACGAAGGCATCAAACATTCTAGCTGCTACATCGGACCGAAGTCCGGAAACTACTGCTAACTGGACGGGCCGGCATTGTGGCCTTAGACCCGTCCCTACTTGAAGGAAACTCACCTCGTAAACTGGCGGCTGAGTGTGTGTCTCTGAAAGCTACCGGCTGCTGCTCCTGAATCTCCTCGGCTACAAGCCCATGAACACACTCAATCAAATACTAAACACTGCACTTGGGGTAAAATGACTCTTTTACCCTTGGTCAAAGTCAACTTACTTTTGGGGCTGACTCGCCGAGTTGGGCCACCCAACTCGCCGAGTCCTACTCTCACTTCTCAGTTCTACATGCTGCTACTCGTCGAGTGTGGCATCGACTCGACGAGTACCCTCTTGATCCAAGAACTCAGACAATCTTCATCCGACTCGCCGAGCCGTATGAACAAAATCGACGAGTTGTTCATGATCCTAAGAAGATTGCTTTGGACTCGCCGAGTTGTATGAACAACTCGCCGAGTCCCTTCATCACTGAGTCTACCCTCAACTCGCTGAGTCCACTCTCTAACTCACTGGATTCACTCGACACTGGTCAAAATGAAGGACTCGGGAACTCGCGACCCAACTCGCCGAGTCGTTCTTCCCGACTCGCCGAGTTGCCGCCATGCAACTGATTTTTACTCGATTTTGTTTGAATCCAACGCATACAATAGATAGATCTGAGTCCAATAAGCTGATTTACCACGTAAAGTTTCCAACTTTACGTGCACAACCTCATGAATAAGGGAAATAAGGCTAAAAGATGCATAAAATGGGTAGATCTATGATTATTATGCAAAGTAACTCCAAAAAGACAGAAGATATGGGCTCTACAACACCCCAACATTCAGATCCAAAGGTATTTCGACTTATTAAGACATTCATGCAAACATAAGGCTTGGAACAAACATCAATTAGCTCTTAGAAGAGCTCCAATGGAAGTTTAGGGCATATAACAAGAGGGAACTCCGAAAATACCTCAAATAACTCAGATTTGCCCTTGGATCTTTACACTCCAACTCTTCTCCTTGCTTCTTTCTTCTTCTCCTTCTTCACACCTTCACAAAATGGCACAAAACACTTAGCTCACACAAGGGAGGATTAGGGTTCTTTCTTACAGTGTTCACAGGGTGAGGGAGGCGAGAATGGGGCTATAAGGTGGTTTAAATAGTGGGCAACCCGGGGATTTAGGGTTTCACCCAGACGGATGGACTCGCCGAGTCCAGAATATGGACTCGCCGAGTCCCCGGCTCACGCGTGCTCGCAGCCGCGACCCTACTCGGCGAGTCAGGCTATGAACTCGCCGAGTTCCTCCTGCAAAACTCACAACAAAGCCCAATAAATTAACATACCGGGAACGGGTCGTTACAATTCTCCCCCACTTGACTCAGACTTCGTCCTCGAAGTCTGCTACGGCTGGATCTGCGAATAACTCTGGGTAGTGCTCTCTCATCTCCTCCTCAGCCTCCCACGTCCACTCAGACCCCTTCCGGTGCTGCCACTGCACCTTTACTAACTGAATTTCCTTGTTCCTCAAGGTCTTGGTCTTCCGGTCCAGAATCGCGACCGGTCTCTCAATGTAATTCAGGCTACTATCAACCTGAATATCCTCTAGGGGAACGACTGCTGATTCATCCACCAAACACTTCCTCAACTGAGACACATGGAAAGTGTTGTGGATCTGACTAAGCTCTTCAGGAAGATCTAACCGATAAGCAACCCGACCCACCCGGGCCAAAACCCTGAAAGGACCAATAAATCTGGGGCCCAACTTGCCCCTCTTCCGGAACCTGATGACACCCTTCCAAGGTGAGACCTTCAGAAGGACCATATCTCCCACCTGGAACTCCAAGTCCGAACGCCTCCTATCGGCGTAGCTCTTTTGCCGACTCTGAGCAGTTTGTAGTCTACTACGGACCTGCTGGATCAACTCAGTCGTCTTGAGCACCACCTCTGTGCTCCCAATGACTCGCTGACCGACCTCGCCCCAACAAATCGGGGTCCTACACTTCCTCCCATACAGCATCTCAAAGGGAGGTCGGTCAATGCTCGCATGGTAACTGTTGTTATACGAGAATTCCGCTAACGGAAGATACGTATCCCAACTGCCACCGAAATCTAGGACACATGCCCTGAGCATATCCTCTAGAGTCTGAATCGTCCTCTCGCTCTGCCCGTCGGTCTGAGGGTGGAAAGCGGTGCTGAAATGGAGACGAGTACCCATCTCGTCGTGGAACCGCTTCCAAAATCTGGATGTGAAACGGACATCTCGGTCAGACACCACTGATACCGGCACTCCATGACGTGCCACGATCTCACGCACATAGATATCGGCTAACTTCTCCGCCGATATACTCTCCTGGATCGGGATAAAATGGGCACTCTTCGTCAACCGATCCACTACTACCCATATCGAGTCCACTCCACGTGCGGTCCGGGGAAGCTTGGTGACAAAATCCATGGTAATGTCCTCCCATTTCCACACGGGAATGTCTAACGGCTGCATCCTGCCGTGAGGTCTCTGGTGCTCCGCCTTGACCTTCCGGCAGGTCAGGCATCTCTCGACGTACCAGGCGACGTCCCGCTTCATGCAGGGCCACCAATAATCGGGTCGAAGATCCCGGTACATCTTTGTCGCTCCTGGGTGGATAGAAAATCGAGACTTATGAGCCTCGTCCATCAATACCTGCCGTACCCCACCCCAGTACGGTACCCATACCCTACCATGAAGCGTCAACAAACCCCGACTGTCGTACTCAAATGAAGCTACTCGGCCTACTATCCTTTCACACTTCTGCCTCTCCTCCTTGAGGCCCTCCATCTGAGCCTCCTTGATCCGCTCCAACAGTGGAGTGATCACTGTCATCCTCATACACAGATCCCTGATAGGGGCCGCCGTCACCTTGCGGCTTAGGGCGTCGGCCACCACGTTGGCCTTCCCTGGATGATAAAGGATCTCACAGTCATAGTCCTTCAGCACGTCCAACCACCTCCTTTGCCTCATATTCAAACTCGGCTGATCCATAAGATACCTCAAACTCTTATGATCCGTGTATATAGTACAACGGACCCCATAAAGGTAATGTCTCCAAATCTTGAGGGCAAACACAACTGCCCCCAGCTCCAAATCATGGGTAGGATAATTAGCCTCGTGAGGCTTCAACTGTCTCGAGGCATAAGCTATCACATGGCCTCGCTGCATCAGAACTGCTCCCAAACCTGTGATTGAGGCATCACAATAGACTACAAAATCCTCTACTCCCTCGGGCAAGGTAAGGATCGGAGCCTCGCACAATCTCTGCCTGAGGGTCTCGAATGTTGTCTGCTGCTCCGGACCCCAACGAAATACCACTGATTTCTTGGTCAGTCGGGTGAGCGGCACTGCTATCTTGGAGAAATCCTGAATAAATCTCCGATAATACCCTGCCAGCCCTAGGAAGCTCCGAATCTCAGATGGAGACTTCGGGACCTCCCACTGCATCACGGCCTCTATCTTGGCCGGATCTACCAGAATACCCTTCTGGTTGACGAGGTGACCAAGGAACTGCACCTCGCGCAACCAGAACTCACATTTGGAGAACTTTGCGAAAAGTCTCTCCCTCCTCAAAACCTCTAGCACCTCCCGCAGGTGCTCCTCGTGCTGCTCCTGCGTCTTGGAATACACCAAGATGTCATCTATGAACACTATCACTGACCGATCCAGCATCGGCCTACACACGCGGTTCATGAGATCCATGAACGCGGCTGGGGCATTGGTGAGCCCAAATGGCATCACCACAAACTCGTAATGACCATACCTGGTCCTGAAAGCAGTCTTCTGCACATCCTCGTCTCTAACCCGCATCTGATGATATCCGGAGCGTAGATCTATCTTGGAGAACCAAGACGCTCCCTGAAGCTGATCAAACAAATCATCTATCCTCGGGAGTGGGTAACGGTTCTTCACCGTTACCTTATTCAGCTCCCGATAATCAATACACATACGATGCGACCCATCCTTCTTTCTCACAAACAGGATTGGCGCTCCCCAAGGCGAACTGCTTGGCCGAATGAAACCCTTGTCTAACAGCTCCTGCAGTTGTGTAGACAACTCCTGCATCTCAGGGGGAGCTAGTCGATACGGTGCCTTGGCTATCGGAGCCGCACCAGGGACGAGGTCGATCCGGAACTCGACCTGTCTCTCAGGAGGTATCCCCGGCAAATCCTCAGGAAACACATCCGGGTAGTCTCGAACGATAGGAACATCATCCACAGTCGACTTGCCCTTCTCCCGGGCATCCAAAACGTAGGCTACAAAACCGGCGCAACCCTGCTGAACATAGCGCCTCGCCCTTGCGGCGGAACAAAAGGTCGGTCCTCGCTGTGGCCTCTCGCCCTGAATCAGCAACTCTCCCCCACTGGGAGTGCGAACCCTCACTAACTGAAGCTCGCAATCAATCACCGCCCCATTGGGGCTTAGCCAATCCATACCCACAATAACCTTATTCCCTCGCAGGGGAATAGGTACCAAATCCACTGAAAACTGCTCATCAAATAACTGAAGAGAACACCCTCTGTGCACTCTGCCGACCCTCACAGTCCTATCATCCGCTATCTCAACCTCTAATGGACAATCCAGCTCCCCTGGAGCTCTACTGAACCTCTTGCTAAGCGCAAGAGATACGAATGATCGGGTAGCCCCCGAATCGAATAATACCAAAGCAGAAATGCCGTTCACAGAGAACGACCCTGAATAAAACATACAACCATAAGCAACATTTAATCAATAATAATAAAGAGATAAAAGGGAAGATACATACCCGTCACCACATCAGGAGTCGCTCGCGCCTCCTCTGCTGTCATCTGAAACGCCCTACTCTTCGCCACTGGCGCATCAGCTCGCCTGCCGGCCATCTGTAATCCTCAAGGTAGCAGGGGCAGGTGCAGCCACCTTCCCTGCTGAAGCTAAACTCGGACACTGGGACTTTTTATGTCCCCTCTGATTGCACTGAAAGCAAATCAGATCTGATGCTGCGACGGCAGTAGCAGGGGCCGTACAATCCCTACTCAAATGCCCAATCCGACCGCACTTGTAGCAGCCGGAACTCCCTGCCTTGCACGCTCCCTCGTGCAATCTCCCACACTTGCCACATCGACCGTGGCTCTGCTGACTCCTAGATCTGTGATCCGAAACCTTGGGCTTTTTGCCCGAACTGCCTGAACCCGAAACCGCCTCTGGTTTCCTCTTCTTCTCCATCTCAAGATCAATCTCCCTCTCCCGAGCTCTAGCAATCATATCTTCCAGCGTTTTACAGCTGGACCGGCTCACAAACTGGCGGATATCGCTCCGCAACATCTCATGATAACGGGCCTTCTTCATTTCCTCATCAGCTACATACTGAGGAACGAGAAGAGCCCTCTCCCTGAACTTGGCGGTGATCTCCGCCACTGTCTCTGTAGTCTGGGTGAGGTCCTGAAACTCCCTTGCTAGCTGTTGCACCTCAATGACTGGTGCAAACTCCGCCCTGAACCTGGTAGAGAAATCAGCCCAGGTCATGGCGTCCAATGCTGCATCATCCCCAATGGCATGCCCGACCTCCTCCCACCAATCTCGTGCCCTGTCCTTCAAAAGACAGGACGCCAATCTGACCTTGTCCCCCTCGGGACATCTGCTAGTACGGAAAGCGTTGGCCACATCTGCCAACCATCTGGTGCTCGCTATGGGGTCCCGCGCCCCATGATAGTCCGGGGCTCCACATGCCCTGAACTCCCTGAAGGTAAGGGTGCGCGACCCCATCATGGCCGCCACCTCGGCACGGAAGGTGCCCAGTCTCTCATCCATCAGCTCTAGAATCCCCTCCTTGATCGAACCGAAGATCACAGGAGTCTGCTCTATAATGATGCGCGTAATCTCCGAAGAAAGAAACTCTCGGGTCTGCTCATCCATGCGCTCATCCCCCGAGCCTGAACCTGATCCCTCCCCGGCACCTCCGCTGCCGGCTGCTGGTCTCGAACGCAAAACCACCATTCTGAAACACATCACAATCACATCAGAAAACAGAAATATCTTGAGGGATCATTGATACTACAACTAGCTTCCTGGTCTTGTCTCAGCCTTTCTTGATTCGAGTACGGATCCTCTGCTTCCAGTAGTACGGGCCCATACTACCTTCCACATCTATCCGTACTTTCTTCAAGAACTGCCCTGACTCCACCAAGTCACTTCTACTACTACTGATCTCTGCTACTCTCATCCTAGGCTTGCCCCAGGGAAACCTCAGACTTAGCTCAACTAGTCCTCAGCTGCTGCAGGTCTCCTTATAATGCTAATTAACCATCACCTGAACACCATCACATGTGACGAAGATCAGATAGTCCTTCAAGTAAAAGACCCGTCCCTATAACGGTTGGACTCAAACAAGAGCTGCGCAATAGGGTCAGTTCCAGCACTCTGAGATTATTCAACCCTGATCACATGTGGTGTATCGTGTTCACCTAATGGCTAACTTCCATCACTCAGAATTCCCACAAAGCACGAAGCAGGCAGCATTCGGATAAAGGAAACATACTCAGGCAAAACTATTCTCAAAATGAGAAACTGATCTAGCATACAGTGCTAAGCTCATACTATCAGGCATAACCTAAACAGGCTATCCTACTGCTGTCTACTCAATACTAGCATGCAATACTCATAAAGCTGTAACACATAAGGCAGGCACATAAGGCATCCTCCTAGATCCTTAGTCCTATACTAGCATGCTATTCAACTGAAACTGAAACTGAACAAATAACTTGTATGGATAATTTGGGAGTACTTACTTGAGCTCGGCTGATCGCATGCACCACACCCTTATCTTGTTTAAAAATTTCTTTCTTTCTAAGTGCTTTCAAAATTCTTTTAGAAAACATTTTACTTTTAGAAATCTTTTTATTTCCCCTTAGTTTGAGTTCAGATACACCCGGAAGTGTATCCGAATCCCTCAAACCAGGGCTCTGATACCAACTTGAAACGACCCAAAAATACGACCCAAAAATTTTTGTTTTTAATATAATCAAAACTGTAATCAGAGCATCATATAATAAAACCATACGTGATGTATTCCAAAACATAATAAAATACTGTGCGGAAAAACTGTATCATACTACATCAGATCAAAACATCTAAATCAATCCCAGGCTAAAGCTGAGGCGGTGGTGTGTGCGATGCCATCATCCCGAGCTCTTCCCTTTGCTTGCGGAAGTACCTGAAACCAAAACTGAAACCGTAAGCACGAAGCTTAGTGAGCTCCCCCAAAATACCACATACCATACAATAGCATATAACACATATTGGGCCTTGCCCACTGCATCGGGCCGAAGCCCGGAAACTGCATCGGACCAAAATCCGGAACTGACTGGGACCTTGTCCCCTGCATCGGACCCAAGTCCGGAACTAACTGCATCGGACCGAAGTCCGGAACTAACTGCATCAGACCGAAGTCTGGAACTAACTGCATCGGACCGAAGTCCGGAACTAACTGGGACCTTGTCCCCTGCATCGGACCGGAGTCCGGAACTAACTGACTGAACATATCATGACATATCAACTAGCATGAACACATATACTGCATACTACATCGAGCCGTAGCCCGGAACACATAACACGTAACACATAAAACATAGCACATAAATCCTGTCTGAGCCACGAAGGCATCAAACATTCTAGCTGCTACATCGGACCGAAGTCCGGAAACTACTGCTAACTGGACGGGCCGGCATTGTGGCCTTAGACCCGTCCCTACTTGAAGGAAACTCACCTCGTAAACTGGCGGCTGAGTGTGTGTCTCTGAAAGCTACCGGCTGCTGCTCCTGAATCTCCTCGGCTACAAGCCCATGAACACACTCAATCAAATACTAAACACTGCACTTGGGGTAAAATGACTCTTTTACCCTTGGTCAAAGTCAACTTACTTTTGGGGCTGACTCGCCGAGTTGGGCCACCCAACTCGCCGAGTCCTACTCTCACTTCTCAGTTCTACATGCTGCTACTCGTCGAGTGTGGCATCGACTCGACGAGTACCCTCTTGATCCAAGAACTCAGACAATCTTCATCCGACTCGCCGAGCCGTATGAACAAACTCGACGAGTTGTTCATGATCCTAAGAAGATTGCTTTGGACTCGCCGAGTTGTATGAACAACTCGCTGAGTCCCTTCATCACTGAGTCTACCCTCAACTCGCTGAGTCCACTCTCTAACTCACTGGATTCACTCGACACTGGTCAAAATGAAGGACTCGGGAACTCGCGACCCAACTCGCCGAGTCGTTCTTCCCGACTCGCCGAGTTGCCGCCATGCAACTGATTTTTACTCGATTTTGTTTGAATCCAACGCATACAATAGATAGATCTGAGTCCAATAAGCTAATTTACCACGTAAAGTTTCCAACTTTACGTGCACAACCTCATGAATAAGGGAAATAAGGCTAAAAGATGCATAAAATGGGTAGATCTATGATTATTATGCAAAGTAACTCCAAAAAGACAGAAGATATGGGCTCTACAACACCCCAACATTCAGATCCAAAGGTATTTCGACTTATTAAGACATTCATGCAAACATAAGGCTTGGAACAAACATCAATTAGCTCTTAGAAGAGCTCCAATGGAAGTTTAGGGCATATAACAAGAGGGAACTCCGAAAATACCTCAAATAACTCAGATTTGCCCTTGGATCTTTGCACTCCAACTCTTCTCCTTGCTTCTTTCTTCTTCTCCTTCTTCACACCTTCACAAAATGGCACAAAACACTTAGCTCACACAAGGGAGGATTAGGGTTCTTTCTTACAGTGTTCACAGGGGGAGGGAGGCGAGAATGGGGCTATAAGGTGGTTTAAATAGTGGGCAACCCGGGGATTTAGGGTTTCACCCAGACGGATGGACTCGCCGAGTCCAGAATATGGACTCGCCGAGTCCCCGGCTCACGCGTGCTCGCAGCCGCGACCCTACTCGGCGAGTCAGGCTATGAACTCGCCGAGTTCCTCCTGCAAAACTCACAACAAAGCCCAATAAATTAACATACCGGGAACGGGTCGTTACAGAAGGTGTTGTGGATCTGACTGAGCTCGGCTGGCAGATCCAACCTATATGCCACCTTGCCCACCCGGGCTATAACCTTGTACGGACCAATGTATCTCGGGCCCAACTTGCCCCGCTTCCTGAATCGAATGACGCCTTTCCTAGGCGACACCTTCAAGAGAACCATATCCCCGACCTGGAACTCCAGGTCTGATCGACGCTTGTCGGCGTAACTTTTCTGCCGACTCTACGCAGTCTGAAGCCTGCTTCGAACCTGCTGGATCCTCTCGGTCGTCTTGAGAACCACCTCGGTGCTCCCCATGACCCTCTAACCAACTTCACCCCAACATATCGGGGTCCTACACCTCCGTCTGTACTACATCTCGAATGGGGGACGGTCAATACTCGCGTGGTAGCTGTTGTTGTACGAGAACTCAGCCAAGGGAAGATAGGTATCCCAACTACCACCGAAGTCTAGCACACATGACCGTAACATATCCTCCAAAGTCTGGATGGTCCGCTCGCTCTGACCATCTGTCTGCGGGTAAAAGGCGGTGCTACAATGGAGACGAGTGCCCAACTCATCATGAAACTTCTTCCAAAACCTGGAAGTGAACCGCACATCTCGGTATGATATCACTGACTGGCACCCCATGTCGCGCCACTATCTCCTTGATATATATATCGGCCAACTTTTCGGCCGAGATACTCTCCTGGATCGGGATAAAATGGGCGCTCTTGGTCAATCGATCCACGATGACCCAAATCGAATCTACTCCTCACGCAGTCCTGGGAAGCTTCGTGATAAAATCCATCGTAATATCTTCCCATTTCCACAACGGGATGTCCAACGGTTGCATCTTTCCGTGCGGTCTCTGATGCTCGGCCTTGACCTTCCTGCAGGTCAAACACCGCTCGACGTACCATGCCACATCCCGCTTCATGCAGGGCCACCAATAGTCTAGATGAAGATCCCTATACATCTTCGTCGCCCCTGTATGAATAGAGAATCGGAATTTGTGCGCCTCCTCCATCAAGATCTGGCGCACGCCTCCGAGATATGGCACCCACACCCTACGGTGTAGTGTCAATAATCCTCGGCTATCATAATCAAAGGAGGTGACTTGACCCACTATTCGCTCGCTCTTCCGATGTTCCTCCTTCATAGCTTCCTGCTGAGCTTCCCGAATCTGCTCTAACAGTGGAGTCACCACCGTCATCCTCATACACACATCCCTGATTGGTGCCGCCTTACGGATAAGCGCATCGGCCACCATGTTGGCCTTCCCCGGGTGGTAGAGGATCTCGGAATCATAATCCTTCACCACGTCCAACCACCGACGCTGCCTCATGTTCAGATTCGGCTGATCCATGAGGTACCTCAAACTCTTGTAGTCCGTGTAAATGGTACATCGAACCTCGTAGAGGTAATGTCGCCAAATCTTGAGGGAGAAGACCACCGCCCCCAACTCTAAATCATGCGTCGGGTAGTTCACCTCGTGAGGCTTCAGCTGCCTCGAGGAATAAGTAATGCCATGACCCCTCTGCGTCAATACCGCGCCTAAACCCGAGATGGTCGCATCACAATATACCAAAAAATCCTCTACGCCCTCGGGCAGGGCTAAGATTGGCGCCTCGCACAATCTCTGTCTCAGAATCTCGAATGCTGCCTGCTGCTCAGGCCCCCCATCGAAAGACCACTGCCTTCCTAGTCAACCGTGTCAGGAGTACGGCTATCTTGGAGAAATCCTAAATGAATCTCTGATAGTAGCCTGCTAATCCTAGGAAACTCCGAATCTCGGATGGAGACTTCGGAACCTCCCATCTCATCACGGCCTCCACCTTGGCCGGGTCTACTGAAATCCTGTTCTGGTTGACGAGGTGCCCAAGAAACTACACCTCACGCAACCAAAACTCACATTTGGAGAACTTGGCGTACAAGCTCTCCCTCCTTAAGGTTTCCAAAACCTCTCTCAGATGCTCCTCGTGCTCCTCCTGTGTCTTGGAATAAACCAAGATGTCATCAATGAAAACTATCACAGACCGATCCAGCATCGGTCTACACATGCGATTCATGAGGTCCATGAACGCGGCAGGAGCATTGGTGAGCCCAAACGGCATCACCAAGAACTCATAATGGCCATAACGCATCCAAAACGCAGTCTTCTGCACGTCCTCCTCTCTGACCCTCATCTGATGATATCCTGAGCGCAAATCGATCTTGGAGAACCAAGATGCTCCCTGCAACTGATCAAAGAGGTCGTCAATTCTCGGGAGTGGGTAACGGTTCTTCACCGTTACCTTATTCAGCTCCCGGTAATCTATACACATCTGATGCGACCCATCCTTCTTCTTCACAAACAGGATCGGGGTTCCCCAGGGTGAACTGCTCGGTCGAATAAATCCCTTGTTTAGCAGCTCCTGCAGCTGCGTAGACAACTCCTGCATCTTGAGAGGAGTCAACTGATAGGGTGCCTTGGCTATCGGAGCCGCACCAGGAACTAGGTCGATCCTGAACTTTACCTGACGCTCCGGAGGTATTCCAGGAAGCTCCTTCGGGAACACATCAGTGTAGTCTCGCACCACTGGAACCTCGCTCACCGTCGCCTTACCCGTCTCCTGGGTATCCAAAACATATACGACATATCCCGCACATCCATGTTGAAGGTAGCGCCTAGCTCTCGCTGCTGAACATAATGTAGGTCCACGTTACGGCCCCTCACCGTGGATCACCAACGCTCCCCCACTTGGGGTCCTGATCCGCACTAACTGCTGTGCGCAATCTATCACCGCCCCATTAGGGGTCAACCAATCTATGCCTATAATCACCTTGTTCCCCCACAAAGGGATAGGAACCAAATCCACCAAATAGCGCTCCTCAAACAACCTTAGGACACAATCCCTGAATACTGCTGACGCTCGCACCGATCGATCATCGGCAATCTCTACCTCTAAAGGGCAATCCAGCATGCCCGAAGACTCAGTAAACCTCTTGCTAGGCGCAAGGGAATCAAATGATCGGGTGGCACCCGAGTCAAACAACACCTGAACAGGAATACCGTTCACATGGAACGATCCTAAAGCATATACACAGAGCACATATCAATATCATAACATCACAAAAATAAAGTAGAGGGAAAGAATCATACCCGTCACTACATCGGGTACGGCGCGTGCCTCCTCTGTCGTCAGCTGAAATGCCTGGCTCCTCACCATTGGAGCCTCTGCCTTGCCCTACCGGCCATATGTAATCCGAAGGGTAGCTGGAGCCGGCGCCTTAACCGGCGCTGATGCTGTCAACTGGGGGCAATTGGCCTTCTTGTTCCCCCTCTGGTTGCAGTGAAACACAGCAACTCCGATATCTGAATCACAGGTGCAGGGGTGGTATAATCTCTGTTGAAGTGCCCTAACTTGCCGTACTTGTAGCAGCCTGACGATCCCAACTTGCACACTTCCTCGTGCGTCTTGCCGCATTTCCTGCAGCGACGCCGCCCCTGTTGGCCTTTCGGCCCCGCATTTGATCCCTTGGGCTTCTTCCCCGAAGCCCCCATAACATGCCCCTCCTGCGCCTTCCTCTTCCGAATGTGCTCCAGATCTATCTCCCTCTCCCTTGCCTTGGCAATCATAGAGTCCAGGATAGGGCAAGCTGAAAAACTGACATGCTCCCGAATATCAGCTCATAGCATGTCATGATAGCGGGTCCTCCTCATATCCTCGTCACCCGCGTACTGAGGCACCATCAACGCCCTCTCCCGGAACTTGGCGGTGATCTCTGCCACAGTCTCCGTCGTCTGTCTCATATCTAGGAACTCCCTGGCCAGCTGCTGAAGCTCGACAGCCGGTGCAAACTCTGCCCTGAACCTGGTCACGAAGTCCGACCAGGTCATAGCCTCGACAGCCGAGGCTCCCAACGAGTCACTAACGGACTCCCAGCAATCCTTAGCTCGATCTCTCAAACATCACGCTGCATATCTCACCTTCGACCCCTCAGGGCAGAAGCTAGTCAACTGTGCAGACTCAATGTCTACAATCCATTGTCTGGCAGCTATGGGGTCCTTCGCCCCGTGAAAATCCGACGCACCACTGCCCCGGAAGTCCTTGAAGGACAGTGTGCGGGATCCTGACTGGAAAGATGCCATGTTGCTCCTGAATGCCCTGAGGCAATCAAACATCATCTCCAATATCCCTTCCTTGATCGACCCGAAGATAATGAGGGTCGACTCAAGGATGCCTCTGGTGATCTCTGATGCGATGAACTCGCGTAGCCCCTCATCTACTGGCTCGGAACCTGATCCCGAACCCGATCCCTCTCCTGTACTGCCAACTACTGGCCTCGAGCGTAGTACTACCATTCTCAAATACAAAAGAAATAACAACTGTTAGCGATACCGATACCTCTGGAGGGATCACACTTACTACAAGTTCCCTGGTCCTATCTTGGCCTTCCTCAGTTCGGGTACGGATCCTCTGCTTTCAGTAGTACGGGCCCATACTACCTTCCACATCTATCCGTACCTTCTCCAAGGACTGCCTTGACTCTACCAGGTCCATTTCACTACCACTGATCACTGCTACTCTTATCCTAGGCTTTTGTAACATCCCCCTCTGGCACGTATCACAATATTGTCCGCTTTGGGCCACTCGGCACGAGGACTTCCCAGGGGGTCACCCATCCTGGTACTACTCCCGCCCGAGCACACTTAACTGCAGAGTTCTTATGGGATCTGCTGCCCTCACGGCTTTAAAACGCGTTGTGTTAGGGAAGGTATCCACACCCCTTATAAGGAATGCTTAGTTCTCCTTCCCAGCCGATGTGGGATCAGATCTAACCCACTTTCACCCCCCATTATAGGGTTCGACGTCCCCGTCGAACACATCGACCCGTGCCCTAGCTCTGATACCATTTCGACTGGGAAGGAGAACTAAGCATTCCTTATAAGGGGTGTGGATACCTTCCCTAACACAACGCGTTTTAAAGCCGTAAGGGCAGCAGATCCCATAAGAACTCTGCAGTTAAGCATGCTCGGGCGGGAGTAGTACCAGGATGGGTGACCCCTGGGAAGTCCTCGTGCCGAGTGGCCCAAAGCGGACAATATTGTGATACGTGCCAGAGGGGGATGTTACAAATGGTATCAGAGCCAGGGCATGGGTCGATGTGTTCGACGGGGACGTTGAACCCTATAATGGGGGGTGAAAGTGGGTTAGATCTGATCCCACATCGGCTGGGAAGGAGAACTAAGCATTCCTTATAAGGGGTGTGGATACCATCTCTAACACAACGCGTTTTAAAGCCATGAGGGCAGCAGATCCCATAAGAACTCTGCAGTTAAGCGTGCTCGGGTAAGAGTAGTACCAGGATGGGTGACCCCCTGGGAAGTCCTCGTGCCGAGTGGCCCAAAGCAGACAATATTGTGATACGTGCCAGAGGGGGATGTTACAAATAATTGTAACGCCCGTAGATCAGGGCTAGTCAATTTAGAGACAATAAGAGTCAAAAATGACTTTTTGATAGAAGATTATTTAGGATGAATAATCCTAACTAAGTTGTAGTATATGTTACAAGGTTTCCGTGCATATAAAGAATGCCAAAATCCGAGTTATAACAAAGAAGTTATGACTTGTTGAAGTTTCGCGACAGAACCGGCACAACGCTGAATGACGTAAAAAGTGAATTTACGTTAGAGTGATATTTAGCCTTAGCGATCTAAACGAGAATCGAAGATCTCGTTGTTAGTAGCGAAATGACGAAAAGTTAGGCAAGAACGGACGTCAGACGAAGAAGTTATGAATTTATAACGAAATTTTCTGTCCCGACCTATTAAAAATAAATAATAAAAATAAAAGTCAAAATTAGCCGACGGAGTCTAAACGAAAGTCGTAGAGCGTAGTCTCACCTATGCGTGGATATAAAGAACGTCGAAAACGGAGTTCATATGAAGAAGATATGAATTTTCGAAGTTTATTAATTAATTAATAATTAAATTTAATTATTAAATCCCGGTATTATCCGAAGACGAGTCATCGGACTCATCCGGAGTACGCCCCGCGTACGGCGAAGCATGACGAGCTTCGCACTCGAGTTCTTTAGATGACGAACACAGTGACGAATTCGGACCAGTACGCCCCGCGTACTGGCGTACGGCCCGCGTACTCCGAGGCTCCAGCCTCCTATAAATATGATGTGAGGGCAGCCGAGTTCTTTTGCTATTTTCTCTCTTCTCTCTCCCGTTTTGCATCGATTTGCATGCCAGAAATACCCCGAAGCCCCGATATTATTCTCGAACCCCGAAGCAAGTCCCGAGATCCCGAAGATCCCGAGAAGTGCGGTAACCGAGCCGAAGCTCTGCCCACGAGAAGTTCGATTTTTGTGAAGATCTTCCAGGTCTGCTGAGGATTACTACTTCTACAAGCCGTAGTTCTGTCCGATCATCTTCTGATCAAGTGAGTGTATACTACCTTTCATAAACACGATAATAATACAAGTATGGTTTGAGTGTATTAAGTATATTGTTGTTTATATGTGTGAGTGTGTAGTTACTTTCTTCTAACACATAAATATGAAGTATTGCTATGAAATACGTGCTATATTTTTATATGTTATTTGTCTATTTGAGATGGGCATGGAAATTGGAGTTTTATACAGGTGTTAAATGATTTAAACTGTGTAAGTATTTATATCTACAAAATTGTTGAGTAAGCCTTGGTGACTATGGAGTTAGCGCCTATTGTTAAGTAAACCTTGGTGACTATGGATTTAGCGCCTATTGTATAAACCTTGGTGACTATGGAGTTAGCGCCTATTGTTAGATAAACCTTGGTGACTATGGAGTTAGCGCCTATTGAGTAAACCTTGGTGACGATGTGACTTCGTGCCTGTTAAGTGAACCTTGGTGACTATGGAGTTAGCGTCGCTTGAGTAAACCCCGGCGACTATGGAGTTAGCGTCTGATAAACTATGGATTTAGTACCTGATAGATAAACTTTGGCAGCAATGCACTTCGTGCCAATTCCTTAGGTAAATCCTTAGGAATAAATGAATGAAGGATAGTTGGTTCTTAGGGTAAAACCTTAAGAAGATAATGGGGATGGGTAATTGGGTTGATTGTTTGATAATTGAATATAATAATTATATTATTGTGGGTTGAAAACCCTATATGCTCACCAGGCTCCCAAGCCTGACCCACTCAGTTTTCTTTTCATTACAGGTAATGGCACAAGGGTATAAGTTGGTGGACTTGACGAGAGATTTTGGATTATAGATTAGTAGTTAAATAACTATTGTAAGGTCTATTTTATATTGTTTATGCTTTTGGTCTGTATCGAATATGACATCCCAAGGTTTTATTATTTAATGAAAATACATTCTCTTTGAGAAATGTTTGAATAAATGGTTATCATATTTTTGTTTTTGGGAACAAATTCCGCAACAGTTTTCTTTAAATGATTACTCTGATTTTAAAAACAAAGCATAAACAAATCGGTCTTTTCTAGTCGTGAAATTGGGGATGTCATAGCTTTCCCTAGGAAACCTCTGACTCCACCCAACCCAGTCCTCAGCTGCTGAAGGTCTCTTTGTGATGCCAATTAGCTATTACCTGAATACAATCACATGCAATGAGGCTCGGATAATCCTTCGAGTAAGGGACTCATCCCTACAACGGTTAGGACTCAAACAAGAGCTACGCAATAGGGTCAAATCCAACACTCTGATATTATTCAACCCTGATCACATTTGACTTTAATGTATTCACCTAACAGCTAACTCCCATCACTCAAAGCCCACATAGCACAAAGCAAACAACATTTGGACAAAAGGAAACAATCTTAAGCAACTTTATCCTCGTAGAGAAAAACTGAACTAGCATACAATGATAAACTCGTACTATCAGGCATAACCTAAACAGGCTATCCTACTGCTGTCTACTCAATTCTAGCATGCAACTTTTCATACACTGAAGCACAAAAAGCAGGCACATAAGGCATCACTCCTAGATCCTTAGTCCTATTCTAGCATGCTGTTCTACTGAAACTGATAAGCATAATATAAGCTTGTATGGGTACATTGGGGAATACTTACTTGAGCTTGACCGGTCGCGCACATCACACACTTTGTTCTTTCTTAAAAACCTTTACGTAGCCTTTTAGGAAACATTTTCTTTTTCCAAAATCTTTTAATCCCTCGATTTGAGTTCAAACACCCCCGAAGGTGTGTCCGAATCCCTCAAACCAGGGCTCTGATACCAACTTGTAACATCCCAAAAATACGAGCCAAAAATTTCATTTTTAAAAACATATACTTAGCAAAACATTCGAAATAAAACGTTCACCGGTCATAACATTCTATAAAGATATCGCATGTCTGGAAAAACATTTTCATAAAACATAATAATTTCAGAGTACAAATCCCCAGGAAGATCTCATAGTGCGGAATACAGAGCATGTGTGTGATGGGCCGCTACTGCGCCAGCTCTTTCCCCTTCAAAGAAGAGGTACCTGAAACCAAAACTGAAAACTGTAAGCACGAAGCTTAGTGAGTTCCCCCAACATACCACATACCATACAATCACATAACATACATATATTGTCAGTCATATCTGGGAGCCCGACCTGCCCCTTCGGTCCTCTCGACCGGATACTGTCTAGGATATCTCGGAGCTGGACTCCCCTTCGGTCCTCTCGACCGGATACTGACCAGTATATATGGGAGCTTGCCCCCCCCCCCCCCTTCGGTCCTCTCGACCGGATACTGACTAGCATATCTGGGTGCTGGTCTCCCCTTCGGTCCTCTCGACCGGATACTAGGGACTATTTCATCCCCCTACTACTACCACATAACACATATAGCTCATAATCTATCTAGCATGGCTGGGCATGACCGCCCCTTCGGCCCTATCAACCGGTACACTAGGGACTATCTCCCCCTACTGTCACTAGCACATATCATCATATCATACTAGCACATTAGCATATCACAGGTAGTAGCAATCCTAGATGAATATCACAGAGACAAACATCTATCATACAATCCTACTGGTGGGTCGGCATTGTGGCCGTAGACCCACCGCTACTGGAAGGTAACTCACCTCAAAGTAGCTGCTGATCTGCGTGGAAACTGATTGTCTTCTGCTGCTGCCGCTCCGAAAATCCTCTGGCTATAATTCCCACAAAACCCTTAGTCAAATACTGCTAACTGACCTCAGGGTAAAATGACCATTTACCCCTAACCACCCAAGAGTCAAAGTCAAAGTCAACTGCAAGTTGGCCCGACTCGCCGAGTTGACTTGCCAACTCGCCGAGTCCCTATCCCTTTGTCCGACCATAAACCCGTCGCTACTCGTCGATTTAAGCATTGACTCGACGAGTTCTCCTTCTAAAATAAAGGCCAAGTCCTTCATCCTACTCACCGAGTTGTATGAACAACTTGCCGAGTTCATCTTCATCCAAAGAACACTCTATGCTGAGATTCGCCGAGCTGTATGAACAACTCGCCGAGTCTGTTCTTGAGGCAAGAAGATTGCCTTGAACTCGCTGAGTCATGGCATCGACTCACCGAGTTACTTCATGAGTGAGTCTGGCTTCCGATCCACTGAGTCACACCCCATGACTCACTACTTCAACCCGCAACACGAAAAGGGGGAAAACTCGGGGACTCGCGACTCGACTTGCCGAGTCCGAGGGACGACTTGCCGAGTCGGCCACATGCAAAAACTATATACTCGATTTTGCTTGAATCCAGCTCATGCCATTCATAGATTTGGGCTTCTAGGGCCTGATTAACACGTAAAGTTTCCAACTTTACGTGTAAATAAGCAACAATGAGGGTTTTAGGGCTCAAAATACACCAGAAGAGTAGATCTAGGGCCTTCATGCAATATGGCTGCATAAAGGCAGTAGATCCAAGCTCCTGGAGCTCAATCATGCCTAGATCTAGAGGTTAAACAACTTATTACCAACCCTAATACACAAACAAGCATGGGGAAAAGCTCAAGAAGGACTTTCATGGAGCTACAAGGGACAATAAGCATGAAAACAGAGGGAAACTGAGTTATACCTCAAGGAAATCACTGAGATAACACAAGGATGCCTGGCCTCCTTCTTCTCTTCTTGATCTAGTCTCTTTCCCCCTCCAAATCTTCAAGAAAACACACCAAAAATGCTTCAATCTCACAAGCTCTGAGGATGAAGGGGGCGAGCTTGGGGGCGGATAAGAGGGTTTAAATAGGGTGCAAACCCTTGAAATTTAGGGTTTCATCAGACAGCTGGGACTCGCCGAGTCCAGAATGTGGACTCGCCGAGTCGCCAACTTAAACGTGCTCCCAAACCCGTCTCCACTCGGCGAGTCGGGCCTACAACTCGCCGAGTCCAAGGCTAAAAAAAATAAAAATACTTAGATAGATTTTACGTACTAGGAACCAGGTGCTACAAAAAGCTTAATTATATGATAAAATTATAATTAAATACTTGAGTATTGTTGCTCGTTCTCACACCCTTCTTATCGGTATGATCAGCGCGAAACATTTCAACTCTCTTCAGGTTCTGTTTGACATTAAAAATTAGATTATATTTTAAATAAATAATTACATATATCATACATTATTTTTTTGTAGAAAGTACTGTTATACGAGATCAACCCCCAAGGTTTGTGTATTGTTGCCGTTCACGGACTTTTTTGTTTCTTTTTGAAGAGCTTTTGTGTTCATCTTTTTGGAAATACTCAACTTCTTTCTTCCCATCATCATTATCCATCTATTCCGGGAGGTGGATAATGCTCTTGGGATATTCTCATACCCTCTAACTGTCAAAAAAATATTCTTTTGCGTTAGCTTTACGATCTCCAAAATGTTTTCTTAAAGTTTCATTAAAACTCTCTAATAGTCTAGCACTCTCTGTATCCAGGGAAACCCGATCCAAATCAAACTTTGTCTATAAAAACAAAAAAGTTAGCTAAGTAAAAAACGGGACCAATTTGCAATGACTCGTGTTCTTTCAAAAGAAGACAACAATCGTTTTTTCACCAATGTAGTGACTTATACCCCATACCAATCTTCCTCAATTTTATTTTGGCTAGATAATGTGAATGGAGAACCTTGTTGTCTGTAGGAAATGTTGATTGCAACAACTTAAGGACTTGATCAAATGAATTGTTAGTCCATTTGTTGTTCACCTTGATAAGCTTTTACTTTGCAAAAATAATCAAGGGAAGAAAAAGTGCAACCAAGATACAAATTAGTTTGCAATTCTTCTAACAACTATACAAAATCATCATCCACACCGCTACCCCCTATATTCGAGGTCCCTTCATCGAGGTTGGTATCATTTTCTCTCAACTCCCACATCATATTGTTGATAACATCAGCCATTTCATTACTTGGCTCTACGACATCTACAACATTTACTTTGATAAAACTTGACCATCTCGGTGATTAATATTTATAATATACTTAAAACAAAAATGAAAAAGATAATAAACATTACTCATAAATAAATCTTCGATCAGCCCCTTATTGAAGGAGTAGTGTTACAGAATCCGAGGCGAGTTACAGAATCTGAGTACTCCCCGATCAGCCCTTATTGAAGGAGTAGTGTTATAAAACTTGACCATCTCGGTGATTAATATTTATAATATACTTAATTATTTATTATTCAACACACATACATGTGATTATTACTACATAGATATCTCTTAAATTTTCAGTAATTATTCACGAAGTGGGACCATTGTGTGTTTTTCGGTTTTTTTTTGTATTAATATACATATATATCTAATTTTCTTATATATTTATATTTCTACATGAATTGTCGAATCTGAGTACTCCTTGAGTACTCCTAAGTACTCGCTACTCGGTAGTCGGCCCAACAGGTACCAAGTAACAAGTTCCACAACCATGACCCTAATTTCTTTGGATCTAAGTTTTTATCTAATTATACATGTAAATAGAAATTCCAAAGCAAAAACGCTAATACTAGCATACAATTCGAAATCAATAGGAAAACTAGGGTTAGAATAATACCTTGCTTGCTATGTAGTAATAACAAGAGTTTCCTTAGATGATCTTGACTCATGAAAGCTTTAGTGCCTCAAGTGTTGCACCTCTAATGGAGTCACAAACACCAATAGAAAAGGATGAGAGGAGAAAGGTGATGAATCACTACAATTTTCGGCTAGGGTTCTCTTAGATTACATGGGGGCCGAAAATCACATACTACGGGTCCTTTAAATAGCTCAGGTTGCTAGGGTTTTCAGGTGAAACCCTAATTTCCTTGCCTAGGCCTGAAGCAGTCCATGGACCTATACCTTAGAAGCCTTGGATGAAATTCTATAGGGCCTCCTATACATTTTGTGCACTCCCTCTAGAGGAGTCCATCAACCCAACTCTGCAACTATCATTGATTTGCATAACCAGTCCCCGTTCTTTTAATCAGTTCCTTTAATCCAAAATTAATTCCAAATTAATTTCTGATTAATACTAATTAAATAAGATGATTTCTAATTAATATATTATTCTTTTAATATATTAATAAATCATTAATTAACCTCTTTCTACAAAAGTCATCTTGTCAAGTTGCTATAATGAAGGCAACCCAAAAAGACCAAGGTACTATCAAATCAAGTACATACCAATTATAGTTATGGACTTAGACACCTAATCCAATAGTCTCCTAGTTGGATAAGTCTAATAAATATAATTGTAAGTATGACTTCAGAATCTAATTAGAAATCGTAGCTTTCAAAAGCCGATGTCGAACTCTGACCTAGTCAATGACACGTCCTTTAGATAACGGATCATATAATCCTTCGTTCTGCAAGATATCATGTGGACAAAGAGATGGAACATAATCATTCTAAATGTCCAACAATTTGTTTCCCAATTTCAGATTTGTTTGACAACGAACTTAATTAAACACATCAATTCAGTCCTAACCGGGCCCGACACATAAGTCAACGCAAAATCATCGAGGGGCCCAAGATATCGCTTTCACCCTTTGAGACTAATGGAATAGATAAACTGACTTATATGCTTGTACTATTTACTCATCAAATCGTACACAAAAGTACGTTTTATAACATCAAGTTACTGATGTGTTTACACATTATCAATGCACGACCAACTCTTAAACAACAACTCATATATCTCGGTTTAAAGATTATATGATATTATCATCTCACAATTACTTGTGATAAATTCCATGAAGTAATTAAAATGAGCGCGAGTTTAATCCAATACTCAAATCCTATTTGAGGAGTACTCATGAATGTTGCAGCAAACGTTTGTTATGTCTAAGCACTTAGACAATCTACAAGCCAATTCATGACAGTCTTCATTCATTACTTACTTCCAAAGTATGATCGACTGTGGATAATTTGAACAATTCAATTATTCAAGAAGTAAAACATGAAAAAGTGAAACAATAGTAAAAAACTGACACAAGATAGTAAACATTACTCATAAATAAATCTCCATTAGTTAATCATATAATGTCAATAACATTTATCTATTACAAGTTTCCAAAACATCGATCTAATCACTAAAACTAATATAGTCTTTCAGACCAATGCTCCTCGCATGTTGAACGTGTTTAATCCTAGTCAAACCCTTTGTGAGGGGATCTGCAGGCATCTCTTCTCACGATACCCTCTTGACGACAACGAGTCCTTCTTCTAACCGATGTCTGATGAAATGGTATTTTCTGTCGATGTGTCTGGATCTACCATGATCCCTTGGTTCCTTGGTTAAGGAAACCGCTCCTTCATTATCACAAAAAATCACCATGGGCTCTTTTATGGTTGGTACAACTTCAAGGTCTCCAATGAAGTTCTTCAACCATATAGCCTCTTTTTATGCTTCATTAGCAGCTATGTACTCCGATTCACACATTGAATCAGCCACGGTCTCCATCTTGGAACTCTTCCAAGTCACTGCTCCTCCATTTAGGGTCATCACCCAGCCCAACTGAGAGCGGAAGTTATCTTTGTCAGTTTGAAATTTGGTGGCGCTATACCCTGTCACTCTCAAGTCATCACTGCCACCAAGTACAATGACCCAATACTTAGTCCTTTACAGATACTTAAGAATGTTCTTAACTGCTATCCAGTGATCTCTACCCGGGTTCCCTTGATATTGACTTACCATGCTCAAAGCAAAAGCCACATCATGGCGGGTACATGTCATAGTGTACATGATCGACCCAACGGCGGAAGCATATGGCACTCGACTCATTCCTGTTATCTTTGCATCGGTACTCGAAATCAGAGTCTTACTCATTTTGGTGTTTCTCTGGATAGCTAACACCCTTTCTTGGAATTATCCATGCTAAAACATTTTAGCACTTGGTCCAAGTAAGTACTTTGACTAAGTCTAGTTAGACTTCTACTCCTATTTCTCAAGATCCTTATCCCCATAATGTAAGCATCTTCTCCTAGATCCTTCATAGCGAAACACTTCCCAAGCCAGGATTTAATCTCCTGCAAGGTTGGAACGTCGTTTTCTATGAGAAATATGTCATAACATACAATACTATAAAGCTAATTATACTCCCACTAGCTTTGACATATACACAGGAATCATCCTCACTTCTAGAGAAACCAAACTCTTTGACTTTCTCATCAAAGCAAAGATTCCATTTGCGAGAATCTTGCTTCAATCCATAAATGGATTTATCATGCTTGCACACTCTATTGGGGTGTTTAGCATCCATAAAACCTTCTGGCTGACACATGTAATCATCTTCAGCCATCTTCCCATTAAGGAAAACTATTTTAACATCCATCTACCAGATTTGATAATCATGAAACGCAACGATGGCCAACACAACCCTAAAAGACTCTATCTTGGCCATTGGTGAGAAGGTCTCATCAGAGTTAACCCCCAGGGTTTGAGTAAAGCCCTTCGTAACCAGCCGTGCCTTGAATATGTGCACCTTTCCATCCATTTTAGTCTTCTTCTTGATGATCCATTTGCACCCAACTGTCTTTCGACCTGGTACATTGTCAACCAAGTTCCAAACTTGACTGTCATACATGAACTGGATCTCGTTGTCCATTGCCTCTTTCTATTTGGTAGACTTAGGGCCCGCCTTGACTTCCTCATAATTATTAGGTTCATCCAAATTTATCAGTGTACTATTACTGATAAACGTATCACCTTCTGCAGTTATATGGAAACCATATAATACATGAACACTGACTCTACTAGAACGTCTAAGAGGTAATGACTCGTCAACTGGTTCAACAGCAATCTTTTCCTCAAGTTAAGAACTAGTGTTAGAGGTTCCTTAACCGCTTGATTCTTGAATCTCTTCAAGATCAATTTTCCTCGCACTGTCATCTTGGCATATGAGTTCCCTCTCTTGGAAAACTCATCTCCTTGCTACGAAGACCACATTTTCACTATGTCTATAGAATAGATATTCAAAGGATTTTTGTGGGTAGCCGATGAAAATACACCGCTCACTTCGAAGTTCAAGCTTGTTGTGATGAGTCTCTCATCTTACGAAGGCTCACAACCCCAAACCTTGATATGTGCCAATGAGGGAACCTTCCATGTCCACTTATCGTGATGTGTTTTGGAAACCTTCTTAGTTGGGACTAGATTAAGGATATGGGCGGCAGTCTCTAAGGTATACCCCCAGAATGAGATTGGTAGCGAAGCTCGACTCATCATGGAACGAACCATGTCCACTAAGGTTCGATTACGCGTCCCAGCCACACCTTTAAGTTGTGGTGTCCTAGGAGGTGTCAATTGTGAAATAATTCCACATTCCTTAAGATATTCGTGGAACTCGATACTAAGATACTCACCACCTCTATCAGATCTGAGCATCTTTATCTTCCTGCCTGTTGTGACTAGGACTGTTCATTATTTGGATAAAACCGAATTATCCAATTGAACAAATTGGATTGGACTATTTGGTTCGGATATTCGGATTGGTTTTCAACAAAACCGAATTACTATTTTGGATTGATTTTGGTTTATAAAATATGAACCGAATAATCCAAAAAAAACCAAATAACAATTTATTATTTATTTATTTTTAATATAACTATAACTATTTATGAATTTTATAATTTATTTTTTCAAATAAGTTCAAAAAGTTTCATCTAATATAAAACATTAATATGCATTTTCTCTTAACAGTTCTTTATCTATTGAATATTAAACTATGATATACATTCTTAGTAGCTAATAAATTTTAAATCACAACTAAATATTTTTTTTGTTTCCTCTATAAAAATGGGATAATATTATAATTATATGTAATTTTATAATGTTTTAGTTTTTGAAAACCGAATTATAAAAATCGATCCAACCGAATTGTAATTGAATCGGATCGGATCAGATTTGATTTTAGTTTGGATTATTTGGATCTATATTTTGAAAACCGAAATCAATTTGGATTTACTTAATTGGATCGGATCGAACCGATCCATCCAAACGAACACCCCTAGTTGTGACATGTTCCACAGGGGTTTGGATACTGGATGATAGATCTATCTTAGTGGCTTTCCTGAGAACATAAACACAAAAGAATCGTTAAAGGACGTCTGGGTGTTCTCTTGGGACATCGCTCCGACGATCAAGTTTGTTATCTGGGAGAGGTAATTTTAGGGTAATATTTGAGAGAGAGAGAGAGAGAGAGAAGATGGATCCGATCCTTGAGGCGGAAAAGATCTTTTTATACCTTCTTCTAACAGATCGTGGGTATCTCGTCCAATGAGCATGAGACGTGGCCTCCTTCGACTGGGAGGATCATGCCCACGTTAACTAACCGCCTGGTGACGTCAGTTCTGGGCGTCACCTAAGCTTCTTGTCACGTCCTCATTGGTCGTGAGTGAATGAGAGGATCACGAGGAATATTCTTTCCTTGTGAGGGAAAGTGAGCTATCTCCCTGGTCCTGGCTCTCTTAGGCCAAAATCGGGTCTTGGACAAGGCTCTAGTGTGGTAACATTTCTGTTACCTTTTCTGTTACATTTAAAGCAGTCGTTCGTGGTAACGTTAACAGGTCCCTTAGACCAGTAGGCTTCTGCGTTCGTGATGTAGCAGAGTTGTTTTGGTCTACCGATAGACACATGGCAGGCTGCTATTGATAGCTTATGCAGTTGGCAGGGCGAAATCGCCGTTGTTTGGCAGTTTCATCATGAAAACGGTTCGGTGCCTCTTTTGTGGCATTTAAGTCTCTGTTCTTCCTGGCGTTTCCTCCTTACCTTCTACTTTTTTTTCTTTGACTTCTTGTTCGTGAGAAAAACCCTTTCAACCATTTCTTCATATTTTTCCATGGCTACCACTCGCGCTTTGGGGAGAGATCTTATCACCAAGGAATGGGAATCTTTTTAGTTCCGATTCGGGTTCGTTCCCGAACACGGAGTGCAAATCCCCTTACCCAACACATCACTTTACAGTCCTCCTGAGGGCAAAGTTGGCATCCTAATCGCCTTATTCGAGGCAGGTTTGTGCTTTCCCATCTTTGATTTCTTCAACCTGATCATCCGGGAATACGTGTTTTCAGTGAGAGAGTTGACCCCTATCGCTATAAACAAGATAGGGGGTTTTGAAGTCCTATGTCATGCCCTAGGCCGCCTGCCGACTGTTCCGGCTTTCAAGCACTTTTGGAATGCCTCTACTCAATCGGGGACTCGAACCCGTTTCGCCGGCGGGGAGTCCCTACTCTTATCCATGATAAGAAGTCAAAAATGAACTGGCAGGAGAAGTTCTTATGGGTGGATAGCGATCTCATGGTGCTCAGTTACGTGAGGGCTAAGGTGTACGTTGACTGTGCTTCGACACTTTTTGGTGCTGACACGGAAATTCCTGATGTCCTTAAGAAGATCAGCATCAATGGTGAAGATTGGCTTGACTGCTTCTTGGCCGCCGGCAGAATGAGCGCCGCTTGGAGGGCTCGCGGGAAAATGCATGAGTTCTTCATTGAGAAAGAGGGTATTTCTCTTGCGCCTCTTCCCTCCCCCCCTCCCCCACCTTTTTTTAAAAATTTGGCAAAGCACATTTAAATCGACCTTTTGTTTAGCAGTCATTATCTTTTCTTTTATTTCCAGGTGCGGAGGAAGCTGTTTCTTTAGAGAAAGCTCTTTGGGGTTTGCTCGACGGTGAGCTTCAGTGTCGTCACATCGATTTGGTGGAGGCTCTTCCACCCCTATTTTTGGCCGAGGAATCCAAGTGACGGTCGGTTCTGACAGTGTTACCGGTGCCGGCGAGCATCCAAATTTGCAAGACATTGTTGTCACGGGTGTTTCTTAGAAGGATCCTACACCTTTCGGGTCCCTAAGGAGTCTTCGTCGGGTCAAGAGGCGTTTTGCTTTCTTGGAAGCCTCTTCCAATGGTCGAACCGAGACACCCAGCAACGGGCACCCTCTTCGAAAGAAACATAATCTGAGTTTCTTACTGGGGGTACCAAGGATTCCAACCGTGCCCCCGATGAAAGTCCTCCGAAACTACTGGAGGGGGCACAAATTAAGGCGACTAAACTGCCCTGTCATACGAGAGAAGAAGATACTGGCAAGACTATCCCTGTACCCATGGCTAAAGGGGTCGAGGTGAAGACTAGATCTTTGCCTTCCCAAGGTCTCGCATCAACCTCTTCCGATAAAACCGCAACCATCCCCCTTCTTGCGGGTTCTCATTCGGATGCCTACAAGCCAGCTTGGAAGCTAACTTCCCAAGACCTTGTCTCCGATCACGACATCGCTCTTGATTGGTGTCGGCACGCTTTTCCTCCTGCTACCACTAACGCCTTAATTGTCCTGTCGGATGAGCACATGGTCAACGGTTTGCGTTATGCCACCACCCAAGTGTCATCTTACTTGGTTGCATTCGCTAAACGTATATCTGAGATGGAGACCCTCCAGTCTGACTCTGACAGGAAAAGCATTGAATGTTAAGAGTTGAAGTCCTAGGTGGCAAAGATAGAAGCCGACAGGCGTAGCTGGGAGGCCAAGCAGGAGGAGGTACTGATCGAGAAGGCGAGCTTGGCAGATCAAGTGGCGAAGCTGGATGAAGAGGTGAGGCGCCTAAACGATCGTGTGGGGGCCCTGAGTCGGGAGAATGCTGGTCTGAGCGTGTAGACAGCAGAACTGGAGGTCGATCTGGTTGTTGAGAATGTTGCAAAAGGGGTTCTAGAGCCCTCATTTGGGTGGTGGATAGGGTGATCGAGAGCCCTCAATTTCTTCAAGGCTTGGTTCAGGTGCGGGCAACTTGTGTGGCGGTAGGGGTGGAGAAAGGGAAGAGAGTTCTGAAAGAGCTGGTGACTGCCATGGAGTTGAATCCAGAGGTTGAGGTGGACGTGGCCAATAAAACCCAAGAGATGGAAGATGCCATGGCGACTTTTACTGCAATAGATTTCGCTGGTTATCTCCGCCTGAGCAGTCTGGACATGGTTGGGCTCCACGAGCTTTGTCAAGATGCTTAGAGTAATGGCTCTGGCCCTGTCCCGAGCTCTTCACCCGGTGATGGTAACACCTCTGCCCACAAGTAGCGATGTGATTTGTTTTGATGTAACACCTAAGAACAATGTTTTCTATTTCTTGCTTTGTTATTTTTTTGATGTGCTCAGTGGTAGTCTGAAAGTCCGGGATTTCGGCACCCTAAACAATGTTCACTTTATTTTTTTAGGTATGAATATGTGTTGTTACCGCACATATTCGTTTGTTTGGTTGCTTCATGTGTGGTTTATGTTGGCCATCACATGGTATGTACACAAGGTCTGCTTATACCCTTGGCTGAGTTTTTTTTGTTGGTGAACTCTTCATGCTTTACTAAAGCTGGTCTTTGAGAAATTTGTTCTAATTTGCTGCTAAAAGACCCAAGGTGTAGCCAAGATCATCATCTTGAGGTTCACCCAATTTTATTTTTCTCATTAGTGGAAGGTTATGACTCTTCTACACTTATTTCACATGTTCTTTCCTATGTTTGCTACAAGATAACTGATGAACATGTTTTGGGGGAAAGGTTATGAACCTTTTTGATAAAACCCCCTGGCTGTCTCCTTGTAACGATTTCGCTCGTGTGACGTTGGATGACCTGTCCTTGTTTTCACACGGTAAATGTACATAGCCTCTTTTGTTTAATTTTTCAAGCTTGAAAATAAGAAGCATCTGAATTGCTTTCTCTTTTTTTTTCTAACTTTAATGTTGGAGCGTTATAAAACTGAAAAGGGAAATTGTCAGAAAAATCTCAATATTTACGGAAAAGTTACACTTTAGTCCCAATATTTTTTTTGAATGAAAAAGTCCTGAAAACCGGCAAATATTTCCAATTCGACCCTTTTTAACCGGTTGAAACCGGTACCAAATTAATTTGATACTATTTTGTAAACTAACCCAAAATATTATGATTTTTCTATAAACAAAAATATTATAACTTTTCTGCAAACAAAACCTTAATATTATTATTATTATTATTATTATTATTATTATTATTATTACTAAAAATATAAATAAGAATACTATTTTTTGAACTTGCATTATTAATATTGTTAATAAAACATATAAATGCATTTAAATGAAAAACTAATGACATTGTTTAAGGTGGAGGTGGAGGAGATGGTGATGCGTTTAGCATTGAAATCATGAATTTTTGCTTGTATAGTTTTTACTTTGAATATGGTTATTTCACACTTGTTATTATTGTTTTCAATTCATAATATTAATACTTAACAATTTAAAAGAAATTGCATATTTTTAAAATTGTTTATAAATAGCAAGGTTCTAAATAACGTAAGGCGTGACTTGGGGGCAATGTCAAGCCTCAAGCTTTTCCGAGCCTTGGCGAGTCATGGCGTGACTTAAGGCGGCAATTTTCTATATAATTAATTTTTATACACATATATGAGTTAAGGCGGCGTTTTGGCAAAGCTTGGCGGCAGGTGCAAGCCTTGGAGTCGTGGCGCGCCTTGGCGGAGCCATGACGAGCTTTTTAGAACCTTGATAAATAGTTTAAGGTAGAAAGATTTCTCACTTTGTATATAAAATTGTTTAAGGTAGAATGATTACTTTCCAAATCCAACAGATCCACTACAAACATCTACATAGATAGGTAGCCTATATCAAAATTCAAAAATATTAATTACAATATCTTGTTTAATAAAAAGTAATAGGACATGTTTTTTGCTAGTCCAAGTTAGTGTGCCGGTTAACCAAACACGCTCCACTAACGACTTCGCAAAGTACAATGTGGAATTTTATGGATTAACGACCATCTACCAATCAAGGAAGTGGTGGATGACAGAGGACACCCATTCAACCACTATTTTATAAGCAATTTCCTTATACCCCCTTTTATAGATCGGTTTCGTGAGAGGCCTACTAACGGTAAGACTGACTTATATTATACATATATACAAATTAAAATTTTAATATTTTAATAGTATAAGGGTGTATTTTAAACTATTAAAAATACTAGGGTTTTAGAATTTAATATTTAAAAATTAACCTTTTAATTAAATTTTAAATTTCAAAATCTAAGGGATGCAATTTGAAACTTTTCAAAATTACTAAATCAAATTTTAAATAATTAAATTAATCACATAATTTTGTCATATCTTAAAATTTGACCAAATCCATCTAGTTTGAAAAGGAAATTAGATTACCATTTAGCAAATTTAATTTAAGGTGATAAAAACGAATTATGGTAATTATCCTACTCCAAAATAGATCAAAAAATCAAAAAATCAGCTAACATACTAGCCAACTCGTCGAGTCAGGGCATGGACTCGTCGAGTTCATCCAACTCATCGAGTTCATCAAAGAACTCGTTGAGTTTGCCTAACAGAAATCGATTTCTGTTTTGCAATCGATTTGGACAGATCACTTTGGCATCAAATATAACAGAAAAACATCCTAGGGTCTGATACCACTGATGGGTTTAGAGCATAACAACAATCCTACGTGATCTTGCAACCCAAATCGCCTTGGATCTAAGTTTTTCTCTAGTTATACATGCATATAGAAATTCCAAAGTGAGAACCCTAATACTAGCATACAATTCAAAATCAATATGATAACTAGGGTTAGAATAATACCTTGCTTGCTATATAGTAATAACAAGAGTTTCCTTAGATGATCTTGAATCTTGAAAGCTTTAGTGCCTCATGTTTTGAACCTCTAATGGAGTCACAAACACCAATAGCGAAGAATGAGAGGAGAGAGGTGATGAAGCACTACAATTTTCGGCTAGGGTTATCTTAGAATGCATGGGGACCGAATATCACATGCTAGGGTCCTTTAAATAGCTGAGGCTGCTAGGGTTTTCCGGTGAAACCCTAATTTCCTTGCTTAGGCCTTAAGCAGTCCATGGACCTCCACCTTAGAAGCCTTTGATGAAATTCTATAAGGCCTCCTATAGATTTCGTCCACTCCCTTTTAGAGGAGTCCATCAGCCCAACTCTGCAACCATCATTGATTTGCATAACCAGATCCCGTTCTTTTAACCAGTTCCTTTAATCCCAAAATTAATTCTAAATTAATTTTTGATTAATAATAATTAAATAATATGATTTCTAATTAATATATTACTCTTATATTATATTAATAAATCATTAATTAACCTCTTTCTCCAAAATTCATCCTGTAAAGTTGCTATGGTGAAGGCAACCTAAAAGGACCATGCTACTATCAAATCAAGTACCTAACAATTATAGTTATGGGCTTAGACACCTAATCCAACAGTCTCCCACTTGAATAAGTCTAATAACTATAATCGTAAGTATGACTTCAGAATCTTATTAGCAATCGTGTTGGGCTAGTGTCTGAGTCCATAACTATAATTGGTATGTACTTGACCCGATTTGGCATGGTCCATTTGGGTTGCATGGCATCGGAACAATTGGATAGAAAAAATGAGAAAAAGGATACTTATGATTTATATTAATATATTATAAGTTCTAATATATTAAAATGGAATCACATTATTTAATTAGTATTGATCAAGAATTAATTTAGTGATAAACAAGGAACTAATTAAATATGGACTCTTATATATATATATATATATATATATATATATATATATATATATATATATATATATATATATATATGATGGGCCAAGTTCATTTAGGTTGGGCTAAGCTTTCATGGATAGTCCATGGAGTGTTTAACCCATGGATCATATAGAAATGAAAGGTCATGGGTATTAGGGTTTACATGAATGTAACCTTAATACTCCACACTATATAAAGAGGTCCCTAGTTCATGAAATGGGCACTAGTGTATGTACACAAAGAGGGCAAACCGAGTTCATGAGTGTGAACCTAAGTATCCTTATTCTCTAGTTATTCCAAGAGTTCTTGGTGTTGTGTGAACCATTTGAGGTGCAACACTTGAGGCACTAGGCTCTTAAAGATTAAAGACTTCAAGCTCCATCAAAAGGTATGTCATTCTACTAGATTCTTGTATTGTAAATACTTCTTATTATGCTAGTTAGGATGAAACCCTGAAATATTGAATATTTGCATGTATAATAGAAAAAAACATAGATCCAAGGTTTATAGGGTTGCATGTACACCTTAGGAGTGTTAGAATGCTCAAATCTCATTAGTGGTATCAGAGCCTAGGCTTGTTTTCAAATATACTTGATGCAACTTATTTTTTCAAAACCAAGAAATTGTCCCGACTGAAAACTCGACGAGTTTTGGCCAAAAACTCGACGAGTTCATGAGTTAAGGCATGAACTCGATGAGTTCCTTATAGAACTCAACGAGTTGGTCTTACAGTTTGCAAATTTTCGTGTTTTAAGGCTGGAATTGTTTTAGAATCATTACCTTAAATTGTTTTGGACTTATAAAACTTGTTTTTGATGTGATAATTATTATGGTAAACCAATTTCAAGGTTTTATCAAAATTTCAAGTTTTATATGTGTTTATATAATTCTTGAAATTGTTGATATGATTGTTCATACACTTATGAGTTTTGGTAAATTAAAGAAATTATTTGCAAATTGGTTGTTAGTTAATTCTTGATCTAAATGTTTTTTTTAATGGAGTCCATAATTTGTCCTAAAGTTATGGATTACCAAAAGTCATTTCTTTTAAAGATTCATTAAAATTCATAGGTTACACAATTGAATTGTCTTATGAACTCCATAACTTGTCTTCAAGTTATGGATGTTCAAGAGTCTCTTTATTAAAGTTTTTAAAACCTTAATTAAACTCATAAGTTATGAAAATCCAAAAGTTTTTGAATAGTTCAAATCTTGCCATCGAGTTTTGGAATTTGTAAATTTTCCCCTCATGAATACTTTAATTCCAAGTTAAACCCTTAGAATTTTAAAAGTTTAAATTCAACCCTTATACTTTATAGTATTATAAGTTAATAATATATATATATATATATATATATATATATATATATATATATATATATATATATATATATATATATAAGATTAAAGTCAGTCTTACCGTAAGTAGGCATCGTTCACAAAGTCGGTCTATAAGAGGGGTATATGGTTACTGCCTATAAAATGGCAGTTTAATGGGTGTCCACTCTCACCACCGCTTCCTTGACTGGTGGAGGGTCGTTAGCCGAACGGGTAGGACAAGACTCTAATTCTCCGTTCATTATAAGTATAATGATAGATATAAAGTAACTAAACCTTTTATAAATTCCCAATCTTAGTTACTTTAGGAAAATGTGAATTTGGTGCTAACCCATGAAATTACACTTTGCACTTTGCTTAAGTCGTTAGTGGAGCGTGTGTGGTTAACCGGCATACTAACCTGGATTTAACAAGATAGACAAAAGGTAACTTAATCTTTATCATAGGATTGGTGGAGTGCGTGTGGTTAACCGGCACATCGATTAAGTGATAAATATTAAGGATACCAAGTATATTTACATGGTTATTCACACCTTGTTTTGTGATCCTCGGCATCCCAGTCACAAAACTTGAGAGGACACAATCGAGATTGAAACAAGCCATTGAAAAGTTCAATGAATCTCAAAAGATCTAGGAGTTTCAAATCCAATTAAAACCTAATAAGTTATTTCGTTTTTAATGGTGGAAATTGATGAATCTTCTTTCGCCTACCTTCAAATATTTTACCTTTAAAAACTAAATACTATTTGATGTTTTAATAATTATAATAATAGAAATGAAAATCTTAAACAAATAAACTTTTTAAAATTAATTAATCATAGCAACAACTATAAATATCATTAAACCATATATTCTATTTAATTTTATTCATGAGTAACCAGCAGGTAGATGCCATTGAGAAAAATTAAGGTTATAAAATTTTAAAAGATGTCTAAATTATCATATAATTCAAAACAAATAATGTTCATACCAACTTATTATTATATTTATTATATAAGAGGTAACAACAATATCATTGATATATTTAAAAAACATATATTTGTAAATATTTCAAATATATTGTTGTGTTCTGCGCAACGTATGGTTATTCGCCTAGTTAAATATAAAACATGTATCAAAAGATAGTTATACTTATAATAAATATATTTTTTCTTCAATGACATTCATTTGAAACTTCCAACTTTTTAACTTCTTTTTTAATTAATACATTAAATCCAACTTTATTGTATTTTGAATATTATTCTTTATGCTCACTATACTACAGTTAGTTTGTTAATGTAAATATGATGTTAAATTCAAAACATAATTTTTTAATATATTAAAAAACCATAATTTTCTAAATATTTAAAAAGTTTAAATATAAATTAACAAAAAAAGTTGATTAAAATTACTTTTTATACTAATAATCTTTTACTCTAAACAGATATTTTCAAATAAATTAAAAATATTAACAGTTTAAATATAATATTAAGTATAAAACATATATCAAAAGAGAGTTTTAAAATTCGTTAAAAATAGTAAAGATATAAACAATATATTAAATATAAAACCTACAATGTAATTTTCAAATTCACATACAATCTATTGATATATTTCATTGAAATAATATCATATAAAATATGTGTATCTAAATTGATTTTATTTTTATTTGTACGGTTAATGGTTATTGAGATGATATGACTTTAAATAAAATAATACATGATCTATTATTCGATACTCATAAACCAATTATGAAAGTAATTTCGTACACCTATGTTTTATAATGCTTATCATTTATTTAAAATATTTAGAATGTTTTAAAACAAATTTGTGTAAGAATTAATATTTCAAAGTTACAAATAAGAATATATTTAGTTTAATAATATATATTTATCAATAATTTAATTACAACTGACCAACTCGTCGCGGGGATATCGCCTAGTTTTTTATATATTTAAACTCTAGCGCTATACTATAACATTCTACATTATTCACTGATCAGCGCCGAGGTGAATCGATGCATGCGGTCTTATTTCTTACATATGTAAATATGACATAAGTAGCTACCAGCTTAATCATATGCATATCCAGAATAATCCCATTGATCGATGTCAAAGGTTTTGATAGAGCTCTGGAGAAAGTCGAGGAGACATGATCACTTCAAGTGGCCTCGCCTTAGGCAACGAAAGGCCCACGCCCTCGCTCATATCCACAGGCTTCCCCATTGGTGTAGACAAATCAAACCCTTGAAGCAACCAAGCAAGTGTCAGGTGAACTACTTCGAAAGCAAATGTGATTGCAGGGCACATTCTCCTTCCAGTGCTGAAAGGAATGTATTCAAAGTTCCGACCCTGGTAATTTAAGTCCGAGTGTTCCTCGAGAAACCTCTCTGGTCGAAACTCATGGTAATTTAAGTCCGAGTGTTTCTCGAGAAAGCAAATGTGATTGCAGGGCACATTCTCGAAGCCCCGGTATCATTCCCGAGCCCCGAAGCAAGTCCCGATGCCCTGAAGATCCTGAGGAGTGCAATTCCCGAGCCGAAGCTCTACCCGCAAGAAGCCAATTTTTGTGAAGATCTTCCAGATCTACCGAAGAATATTACTTCTACAAGTTGTAGTGATGTCCGATCATCTTCTGATCAAGTGAGTGTGTAGTCACTTTCTTCTAACGCATAATTATGAAGTATTTTATACGAAATACGTGTTATGTGTATATTTTGTTGTTATATGTGTGAATGTATATTCACTTTCTTCTATCTCATACATATGATTTATTCTCTATGAAATACGTGCTATGTGCATGTGTCTCATCTGTTGTTTGGAATATGTATTGAATGAGAATGCTATATAGGTTTTAAACTATGTATAAAGATATATATTTTTATCTACTAATATGATGGGTAGAACATGGGTAGATAGTTGATGTGTGATAAACAGATGAGAGGCCTCGATGTTGTTTTTGATTCAGTCATCTAGCAGAGTTTAGATGACGACCACAGACTTTTCTAGATAGTCTTCTGGAACGCTAGCAGGCTCACCACCTGTAGGTGTTAATGAACTTGGGTGTTCATTCGTTGTACTCCATCCCCCCTCATGGTTGCCTTATTTGACATATATTGCTGGGAAACCCCCGAATGCATGTGTTGTCGCCCCGAAGAAATATTCTAAGACTAGGTCCCTTGTGTTAGTCATTTTAGGGACGTAAAGTGAGAATAATGGGAATGGGTAATTGGGTTATTGGTGGTTGACGAAAATAAATTTAATTACTTATTGTGGGTTGAAAACCCTCTATGCTCACCAGGCTCCCAAGCCTGACCCACTCAGTTTTCTTTGTATTATAGGTAGTGGTGCCAGAGCATAAGTTAGATGACTTGTCAAGTTATTTTTGGATTATAGACATGTTGTTTTATATAACTGTTGTAAGCTCTGTATTGAAATGTTTATGCTTTTGGTCTGTTTATCGGAACATGACATCTCGAGTATTGTAGTATAATGAAAAATACATTTCTTTAAGAAATGCTTTGGTAAATCTTACCTTTATCGTATTTCGTTTTGGGAACAAATTCCGCAACTGTTTTTATCAAAGGATTACTCTGAAATTATTTTAAAAGCATAAATTAAACCTGTCTTTTCTGGCCGTGATTTTGGGTATGTCACAGTTGGTATCAGAGCATTAGTTTAAGCAAACTATGAATTTGTAGGATTTCTAGACTTAAACTTAGAATGCTAAATGAAATTGTGAGATGTGTGTCTGTTATATTTTAGACACGAGCACTAGTTTATTTTAGGAAAATTGCCTAAAATGCCTTTATGTGCTAAATGTTATATGTTTTCCATATATGATATTATTTGTTTGGATCTATGGTCTGTTGCCGACCGGATCTGGAAACCTTATGTGTGTAGGATTCTAAGTGTACGTCTACGGATTTAGAACTTGCATGTAAACGTTTTAGAGTGATATGGAGGATTGTAATATCTATCGTGAATGAAGATCAAAATTTCACCTTATTCAGTGTGTAGATAAAAAAAATGGTAAGAACCATAAGTGGAGTTGGAAACACAGATGAAAACATTAATCAACCACCTGTGATTGAGCAAATACCTATTGTAGCAGCAGCACCTAAGCCAATAACAATGGCTGGAGTACAAATGATGATTCAAATGATGTTGGATCGTCAGATGGAAGAAACAAGACGTTTGCTTGGGCAGAATCGTGAAGAACCATCAATTCAAGTGGAAGAGCCCGAAGAAAATGGAGGGCACTCGGAGGGAGAAAACTTCAATGGAACTATTGGTCAAGCCAACCCACCGATAGTTAAGCAAAACAATCAGGATGGAAGGAATGATGGAATGGGATACAAGTATAAGGATTTTCTGACTTACAAACCATCGACCTTCACTGGAAAGGAGGATCTGATCGGAGTCATGGATTGGATATCGGAAATGGAGCTAGCATTCATGACGTGTGGTTGCAGAGGCAAGCTGTAGACCACTTTCGCAGTACGTCAGTTCAGGGGTGGAGCTTTTCGTTGGTGGAACACTTTAGGGAAGACCCTAAGCCCTAATGAGCCACTACAACTGACATGGGTAGAGTTCTTGGTGCAGTTCAAGCGCAAGTTCTGTTCGGCCCAAAATCTGTTGGAGTTGGAGAACAAGTTTCTGACATTGACAAAGGGCAGCATGTCAGTTGATGAATACACAAATGCTTTCACAGACAATATGGAGTTTGCTTTGCGCATCGTTCCAGATGAGCTGACAATCAAAAGGACTCCCATGGGAGTACGCGGTGCCAGTGCGGTAGGCACCTACTCTAGAGGCAGCTATCTGGGGTGCCAAGTCTATTGAGGATATGATAAAGGGGAGAACCGCCGACAAGGTTGAAGTTGGCGAGAAGAGAAAGTTTGAAGGAACTTTAGGTTCCAATAATAAAAGCAAATTTGCAAAGTCTGATTCGAAAAAGTTTGGAGGAAAAGGAGGCGAAGCGAAATGGTGTGAAAACTGCAAGAAAAAGCACTTTGGGAAATGTAGTGAGGATGTAACTTGCTACAAGTGTGGAAAAACTGGGTATTATGCGAACAAGTGTCCGTCCAACAAGAGGATGTGCTTTGGTTATAACGAGGAGGGACGCATTTTGAATGACTGTCCGAAGAAGAAATAGGCAGCAAAAGCCAACATTCCCCCAAAGCCGAAGGCGAAAGCCTTTCAGATGACACTGGAAGCTGTGAAGGATGAAGCTGATGTCGATTCAGGTACCTTTCACATAAACGAATTACCTGTTCAAATTTTTTTTGATTCTGGAGCCAACTACTCCTTTATTTCGCATGAGTTTGGTAGAAAACTAGCTTTGCCTGTCGATAGACTAGATAATGCTTTATTAGTCGAAGTTTCTAGTGGCAAGTTTGTACCTGTTAGCCATCGTATGAAAAACATCTTAATTGAATTGAATGGGAATAAGTTTCACGAGGAATTATTGCCTATCGAACTAAATGGTTTTGACATCGTTCTGGGAATGGATTGGCTTAGCGCCAATGATGCTGAGATTTTATGCAAGAAGAAGATAGTAAAAGTAAACCCGCTAGGGAAAGAGTCATTTATGGTGTATGGGGATAAACGCAAACTGAATTTTGGAATCATTTCCCTAATGAAAGCCAGAAAGTGTTTGACCAAGGGATGTACATCATATTTAGCATTCGTGATCGATGCTAAGAAGGAAAAGAAGGTGATGCAGAATATTCCAGTGGTGTGTGATTATCCGGAAGTATTTCCCGAAGATCTTCCTGGATTACCACCTGAGAGATAAGGGGAGTTCAGAATAGACTTGTTACCAGGAACCACGCCAAGAGCAAAAGCACCGTACCGATTACCACCAACGGAAATGAAGGAGCTGATGATGCAACTTCAGGATTTATTGGACAAAGGTTTCATTAGACCTAGTTCATCACCCTGGGAGCTCCGATATTATTCGTAAAGAAGAAAGACGGGAGCATGAGAATGTGCATTGATTACAGAGAGCTGAATAAAGAAATGATAAAGAATAGATACCCGTTACCAAGGATTGATGACCTGTTAGATCAATTGCATGGTTCGAGCTATTTCTCGAAGATCAGTCTAAGTTCAGGATATCATCAGCTAAAAGTAAGAGAGCAGGATATCGAGAAGACTGCTTTCAGAACAAGGTATGGATACTACGAGTTCTTGGTTATGTCGTTTGGATTAACCAATGCTCTAGCAGCATTCATGGATTTAATGAACAAGGTCTACAATCCATTTCTTGATAAATTTGTGATAGTGTTCATAGATGACATTTTGATTTACTTGAAAAGGAAAGAGGAGCATGGCAGAAACTTGTGAGAAGTGTTAGAAGTTTTAAAGAAGGAGAAGTTGTATGCAAAGTTCTCCAAAAGTGATTTTTGGATTCAAGAAGTCCAATTCTTGGGTCACGTGGTCAACCAGGAAGGGATAATGTTTGATCCAGCAAAGATTGAAGCTATGATGAAGTGGGACAATTGAAAAGTCCCACGGAGATCCGAAGCTTTTTAGGATTAGTCGGATATTACCGAAGGTTTATCCAAGGATTTTCTTTGATCGCTACCCCATTAACAACTTTGACCCACAAAGGAGCTACTTACGCTTGGAGCGAGAAGCATAAGGAAGCATTCGAGAAGCTAAAGAAAAAGCTATGTGAGGCACCGATTCTTTCTCTACCCGATGGAGTTGAAGACTTCGTTGTTTATAGCGATGTGTCTGGTGTTAGGTTGGGTTGTGTTTTGACCCAAAGAGAAAAGGTGATAGCATATGCATCTCGACAGTTGAAGGAGCATGAAAAGAACTACCCTACTCACGATTTCGAGTTGGCAGCGGTAGTTTTGGCTCTGAAAATATGGAGGCATTACCTCTATGGCACGCAGTGCAAACTTTTCACTGATCATAAGATTCTTCAATATCTCTTTAATCAGAAAGAATTAAATATGAGGCAACGAAGCTGGCTAGAGTTACTTAAGGACTACGACTGTGAGATACTTTACCACCCCGGTAAGGCTAATGTTGTAGCTGATGCTCTCAGTCGGAAAGTCAATCTTTAAAGAAAGAGGCCAAGAGCGTTGAGAATTGAAGTTGTCTCAACCATTGTGGAAAGTATAAAGAAAGCTCAAGAGGAATCTTCTGAGAAGAATGACCGAAAGGAAGAACGTTTGGGCAAAACATTGGTGTTTAGTATAAACAGTCATGGACTGAAGGTGTTCCAAAATCGGATTTGGATACCTAAGACAGGAGGAGTCAGAGATCTTCTAATGGAAGAAGATCACAAAACCATGTACTCGATTCATCCCGGTAGCACTAAAATGTATAGGGACCTGAAACCCTACTACCGGTGGCCGACGATGAAGCTTGATGTTGCAAAGTATGTGGCTGAGTGTGTGACTTGTGCGAGAGTCAAGACACAACATTAGAAACCATACGGGAGTTTAGAACCTTTACCTATACATATGGGTAAATGGGAAGACATTGCCATGGATTTTGTCACTAAACTGCCCAGAACAAAGAGTGGTCACGACTTGATTTGGGTGGTCGTTGATCGCTTCACTAAGAGTGCGCATTTCATAGCAGCCAATGAGAAATGGTATATGGATAAGCTGGTGAATTCTTATGTGAAGGATATTGTGAGGTTTCACGGTGTCTCGTTAACGATTGTATCAGATCATGACAGCCATTTCACCTCAAGATTTTGTAAAAGACTACAAGAGGAAGTGGGTACCAAGTTGTGTTTAACTACAACTTATCATCCACAGACTGATGGGCAGAGCGAAAGAACAATACAAACACTTGAAGATATGCTAAGAGCATGTACCCTGGAATTCCAAGGTAACTGGGATGAACATTTACCTTTGGTAGAATTTTCCTACATAATAGTTTCCACTCGAGCATAAAGATGGCACCATATCAAGCTTTATACGGACAGAAGTGTCATACGCCGTCTTGTTGGCTTGAGGCTGGGGAAAAGCAGTTAATGGGGCCCGAGATGGTCCATCAAACCGCTGTAAAGTTGAAAATAATTAGAGAAAGAATGTTAGCAGCTCAGGATTGTCAAAAGAGCTATGCTGACAAAAAGCAAAGACCGATGACTTTTGAAGTTGGAGATTCTGTTTTGCTTAAAGTCTCGCCATGGAAGGGACTTATAAGATTTGGTCAAAGGGGAAAGTTGAGTCCAAGGTTTATTGGACCGTTTAAAGTTCTTCAGAGGATTGGGAACCAAGCTTACAAGCTCGAACTACCAGAAGAACTGGATGGTATTCATAACACTTTTCATGTGTGTTGTTTGAGGAAGTTCACGGGAGAAGTTCCCGATATAATTCCATTTTATGAATTGAGAATTGATGAAAACAAGAGGTTAATTGAAGAACCAGAGACAATTGTTGACCGAAAGACTAAGAAGCTTCGATGCAAGATGGTCGAATTAGTGCTTGTCCGTTGGAAACATTCGAATGAGCCAAATGTCACCTGGGAAACGTAAAGCGACATGTTGAGTCGCTATCCACATTTGTTTGTCGATGTGTGATTCCGAGGACGGAATCATCCTAAGGGGGAGAGAATTGTAACACTCGTGTTTCCACACTAGGCATTATCGTTGATGTAATAGTCTAGATTAACCCTTGTAACTCTTTTTGAAGTAATAAAGATAAATTATGTGAATTATGTGATTTACGTGTTTGTTTTCTTAATTATTATAATTTAATGAATTAAGAATAAAATAAGCGTCAAAAGCAAAGTGTGAGATAAGCCCAATATCCTTGCATGAAAATGTAGTGGTTGAAAGAAGGATTCCGGAGATATAAAGAATGCCAAAATCCGAGTTATAACGAAGAAGTTATGACCTGTCGAAGTTTCGCGACAGAACCAACACGACGCTGAATGACGTAAAATACGAAATTAAGATAGAGCGATATTTAGCCCTAGTGATATAAACAAATGTTGGAGAGTTCGTTAAACCGAGAGCGTGCATAAAAAGAATGCCCAAATTTGACTTTGTATCAGGAAGTTATTATTTTTCTAAGTTTCGACTTCGCAAAATGCAGCCTGATTACTTGATTTAAGATCGAGTGGTTTTTTTCCGAAAAATTCTAAATAAGAATCGAAGATCTCGTCATTAGTAGTGCAACGATGAAAAGACAGACGAAAACGGACGTCAGATGAAGAAGTTATGAATTTATAACGGAGTTTTCCTGTCCCAGCCTACTAAAAATAATACAATAAAAATAAAGTCAAAATTAGTCGATGGAGTCTAAACGAAAGTTGTAGATCTTAGTCTCACCTACGCGTGGATATAAAGAACATCGAAAACGGTGTTCGTACGAAGAAGATATGAATATCCGAAATTTTTAAATAATTAATATTTATTATGTAATCTTTAAATCGGATAGTTATCCGAAGGAGTTAGCAATCCGATCCACACTACGCCCAGCGTACACCGAAGCGTGACCCACCTCGCACTCGAGTACTCCGATGACGCATGCAGTGACGATTTCCGAAGCGTACGCCCCGCGTAGAGCATTACGCCCAACGTAATGCGAGGCTTCAGCCTCTATAAATAGCATGCGAGGGCAGCCGGCCTTCTTGCTCATTTTCTCTTCTCTCGCTCCCGTTTTACATCGTTTTACGTGTAAGAAATATCTCGAAGCCCCGGTATCATTCCCGAGCCCCGAAGCAAGTCCCGAAACCCCGAGGATCCTGAGGAGAGTAATTCCCAAGTCGAAGCTCTACCCGCGAGAAGCCAATTTTTGTGAAGATCTTCCAGATATACCGAAGAATACTACTTCTACAAGTCGTAGTGTTGTCCGATCATCTTCTGATCAAGTGAGTGTGTAGTCACTTTCTTCTAACGCATAATTATGAAGTATTTTATACGAAATACGTGTTATGTGTATATTTTGTTGTTATATGTGTGAATGTATATTCATTTTCTTCTATCTCATAGATATGATTTATTCTCTATGAAGTATGTGTTATGTGTATGTTTCTTATCTGTTGTTTGGAATATGCATTGAATGAGAATGCTATATTGGTTTTAAACTGTGTATAAAGATATATATTTTTATCTACTAATATGATGGGTAGAACATGGGTAGATAGGTGGTGTGTGATAAACAGATGAGAGGCCTCGATGTTGTTTTTGATTCAGTCATCTAGCGGAGTTTAGATGACGACCACAGACTTTTCTAGACAGTCCTGTGGAACGCTAGCAGGCTCGCCACCTGTAGGTGTTAATGAACTTGGGTGTTCATTCGATGTACTCCATTCCCCTCATGGTTGCCTTATTTGACATATATTGCTGGGAAACCCCCGAATATATGTGTTGTCGCCCCGATGAAATATTCTAAGACTAGGTCCCTTGTGTTAGTCGTTTTAGGGACGTAAAGTGAGAATATCGGGAATAGGTAATTAGGTTATTGTTGGTTGATGAAAATAAATTTAATTACTTATTATGGGTTGAAAACTCTATATGCTCACTAGGCTCCCAAGCCTGACCCACTCAGTTTTCTTTGTATTACAGGTAGTGGCGTCAGAGCATAAGTTGGATGACTTGTCAAGTTATTTTTGGATTATAGACATGTTGTTTTATATAATTGTTGTAAGGTCTGTATTGAAATGTTTATGCTTTTGGTCTGTTTATCGGAACATGACATCCTGAGTATTGTAATATAATGAAAATACATTTCTTTAAGAAATGGTTTGGTAAATATTATCTTTATCATATTTCGTTTTGGGAACAAATTCCGCAATTCTTTTAGTAAAACGATTACTCTAAAATTATTTTAAAAGCATAAATTAAACCGGTACCATTTTGCCATGATTTTGGGGATGTCACACAACAGCTCCATTTTGTCGTGAGGTCTTTGATGCTCGGCCTTGACTTTCCTACAAGTCAAGCACCTCCCCACATACCATGCCACGTCCCGCTTCATATATGGCCACCAATAATCAAGTCGGAGATCTCTATACATGTTTTTGTCTCCAGGATGGATAGAGAATCTCGAATTGTGTGCCTTCTCCATCAAAACCCGACGTGCACCACTGCAATATCGAACTCGCGCCGTATGATGAAGGGTCAATAATCCTCTGACATCATAATCAAAGGAAGCCACCTGACCCATTATGTGGTCACTCTTTTGGTTCTCTTCCTTTAGAGCCTCAAACTGACCCTCTCGAATCTGCTATAAGAGTAGGGTAATCACTATAATCCTCAAACATGCATCCCTGATCAGGGCGGAAACCGCCTAACGGCTGAGAGCATATTCCACCATGTTGTCCTTCCCTGTGTGATAAAGGATCTCAAAACCATCATCCTTCACCACATCCAACCATGTACACTACCTCATGTTCAGATTCGGCTGGTCCATCAGATACCTTAGACTCTTGTGATCCATGTAGATAGTACAACGTACTCCATAGAGGTAATGTTGCCAAGACTTGAGGGCGAACACCACAACCCCCAAATCTAAATCATGTTTAGGATAATTCCCCTCATGAGCCTTCAGCTGCCTTGAAGCATAAGCAATCACATGACCCCACTATATCAACACTGCACCCAAACCCGAGATTAATGCATCACAGTACACCACAAAATCCTCAACACCCTCTAGTAGGGTCCGAATCGGCGCCTAACACCATCTCCGCCTCAGAGTCTCAAAAGTTGCCTGCTGCTTAGCCCCCTAACGAAACATGACGGTCTTCTTCATCCATTGGGTCAAAGGAACCGCTATCTTGGAGAAATCCTGAATAAATCTCCGATAGTAACATGCCAATACAAGGAAACTCTAAATCTCTGATGGAGACCTTGGAACCTCCTACCTCATCATTGCCTCCATTTTCGCCGGATTGACCAGAATACAGTTCTGGTTGACAAGGTGTCCCAGAAACTATACCTTGCACAACCAGAACTCACACTTGGAGAACTTCGCATATAACCTCTCTCTCCTCAGAGTCTCCAAAACCTCCCTTAGATGCTCCTCATGTTGCTCTAGGTCTTGGAATAGACCAGAATGTCATCAATAAACACAATCACAGACCGATCCAGCATAGGCATTCATACGTGATTCATGAGATCCATGAATGCGGCTGGGGCATTGGTGAGCCTGAAGGGAATCACCACGAACTCGTAGTGTCCATAACAAGTTCGGAAGGACATAATCTGTGTATCCTCCTCTCTGACCCTCATCTGATGATATCCTGGACGCAAATCAATCTTGAAAACCAAGATGCACCCTAGAGCTAGTCAAATAAATCGTCAATCCTTGGGAGTGGATAACAGTTCTTCACCGTTAGCTGATTCAACTCCCGGTAGTCTATACACATCCGATGCGAACAATCCTTCTTCTTCACAAACAAGAGTAGCGCTCCCCATGGTGAACTACTCTAACAAATAAATACCTTGTCTAGCTTCTCCTACAGCTGCATAGACAACTCCTGCATCTCTAGAGGTGCTAACTGATAAGGTGACTTGGTTATCGGAGCCCCATCGGGAACCAAGTCAATACAAAACTCCACATTCCTTTCTAGAGGCACTCCAAGCAAATCCTCCAAGAATACATCTGGGTACTCCTGAACAATTGGTACATCACCTACCGTCATCTTACCCTTCTCCCAAGTATCCATCATATATGCCACAAATCCAAAACAACCGTAATGAATATAGTGTCTGGCCCTAGCTGCTGAAGATAGACCTGGCCTACGCTGAACACCTTCTCCCTGAATCGCTAACTCTCCCCCACTTGGAGTCCGAATACGTACCAAATGATTCTCACAATCAATCATTGCCCTATTGGGGCTCAACGAATCTATCCCCACAATAACCTTGCTCTCACGCAGAGGAATGGGAACCAAATCAATCGGGTACCACTCACTAAACAACTCCAATATACAGCCCCGATGAACCCTCCATACTCGCACAGGTCGATGATCAGAATTCTCAACATCTAACGGATAATTAAGCTCCCTCGGAGCATCGATAAACCTCTTGCTGAGCGCGTAAGATATAAAGGATCAGGTAGCCCCAGAATCGAACAAAACCAAAGAAGAGATACCATTCACAAGGAACAACACTAAAAGAAAAGCATAGATAAAAGTAGGAAAATCAACATAAATAAAAGGTGTAATCAGAAGATACATACCCGTCACTACATCAGGTGCTGCGTGAGCCTCCTCGGTTGTAAGCTAAAATGCCCTGCTCCTCGCAATAGATGCCTCTACTTTGACCTAACGACCATCTATATTCCGCAATGTCGCCGAAGCGGGTGCTGAAACTGGTCATGACACTGCTAAACTCAGACAATCGGCCTTTTATGGCCCCTCCGATTGCAACAAAAGTAAATCAGGCTTGATCCCTGGGTGGTGGTTGTGCAATCCCGGATAAAATGTCCAATATTGTTGAACGTGTAGCAGCCTGAACCGCCTCCCCTACAAGCTCGATTATGAGACTTACTTCACTTTCCACAACAACCCCAACCCTGCTGGCCCTGTGATCTCGAATCAAATACATTATGCTTCTCGCCCAAACTCTCAGAACCTTGAACCTGATCCGTCTTACTTTTTTTCTCCATCTCCAAGTCAATATCCCTCTCACAGGATCTCGCAACCATATCCTCCAATGTCCTGCAACTGGATATACTCACAGACTGCCTGATATCACTCCACAACATATCGTGATATCTCGCCTTCTTCATCTTCTCGCCTGACACATACTGCGGATCCAACAACTGTGACATCCCCAATTTCACGGCCAGAAAAGACTGATTTGTTTATGCTTTGTTTTTAAAATCAGAGTAATCTTTTACAGAAGACAGTTGCGGAATTTGTTACCAAAAGAAAATATGATAAGAATTTATCAAAGCATTTCTGTAAAGAAATGTATTTTCATTATATAACAAAATCTTGGGATGTCATTTTCAATACAAACGAAAGCATAAACAGAACAAAATAGACCTTACAACAGTTATTCATAACTACTGGCCTATAATCCAAAATCTCTCGTTATGTCAGCCAACTTATGCTCTCGTGTCATAACCTGTAATACAAAGAAAACTAAGTGGGTCAGGCTTGGGAGCCTAGTGAGCATATACGGTTTTCATCCCGCAATGTTATATCATATATATATATATATATATATATATATATATATATATATATATATATATATATATATATATATATATATATATATATATATATATATATATATATATATATATATTAGAACTCACAAACTTATATAATTTCACCATGTAAAAGCAACTCTTATCCCACCCCATCGATCCTCACAATGACATGATCTAAACTCTCGTATTTAAAACCTTCCTCTTTACCTGATCCCTGCTCACGGATCTAAAACTTATCTCTTCACCTGAACCATACTCCTGGATCTAAAACTAATCTCTTCACCTGATCCATGCTCCTGGATCTAAAACTAATCTCTTCACCTGATCCATACTCCCCGATCTAAAACTAATCTCTTCACCTGATCCATACTCCCGGATCTAAAACTAATCTCCTGATCTGATCCATACTCCTGGATCAATAACTGTGCCCAATCCATACTCCCGGACTAGGGAAAGTTAACTTAGTCTTAATCCATACTCCCAGGCTAATAACAAGTTTATCTCTTTACCTAATCCATAATCCCAGATCTAAAACTAACCTCTTAATCTCATTATCCAACTCATCTTTTATCACACAACAACTATCTCATATACCCATGTTCTACCCAACATATTTTTAGATATAAAATACATATACACTTTAACTCATTTAAAACTATATAAAACATCCATTCCGCACTCATCTAAAATAAACAACAATATATAAATACATAGCACATATTTCATAGCAAATACTTCATATTTATGTGTTAGAAGACAGTGACTACACGCTCACACAAAACATATACATAATACCTTCATACAATACTTGTATTAAAATCGTGTTTATGAAAGGGACTATACACTCACTTGAGAAGATGATGATCTGACAGCACCTCGTCTATTAAAATAATATTTTCCGATAAAATCGGGACATTTTCTCCAAAACCAGGCTTTACGCAGGCAGAGTTTCGGCTCGGAAACTTTACTTCCCGGGATCTTCGGGGCTTCGGGACTCGCTTCGGGTCTTGGGATGATACCGGGGCTTCGGGGGTATAATTTGCACGTAGATCGATGAAATAAGGGAGAGAGAGAGAGAGAGAGAAGAGATTTGGCAATCACAAACGGTTGCGTTCTATTTACCGGGTGAAGTCTGCCGCGAACGCAGTGCAAAGGAGTGGGGTTCCGATCCTATCCCTTATCCATTAAGTCAGCATCGACGTGGCCAATCCGGAGGCAAGCATTGAACGTGAGGCGTTCCCACTTTTGGGATGCGTGTCTCGAACTTCAGAAATTCATAACTTTCGCATGTGATTTCCGTTTTCGACGTTCTTTATATCCACGTGTAGGTGAGATTATGCTCTACAACTTTTATTTAGACTCCGTCAGCTAATTTTGACTTTATTTTTAATATATTATTTTTAGTAGGTCGGGTCAGGAAGACTTCGTTAGAAATTCATAACTTCTTCATCCGACGTCCGTTTTCGTCTTTCTTTTCACTGTTGGACTACTATCGACGAGATCTTTGATTCTCGTTTATATTGTTTCAGCCAAAACTCACTCGATCTCAAATCCGAACTTCGGGCTACATTCCACTAAGTTGAAACTTAGAAAAATGATAACTTCCACATACGAAGTCAGATTTGGACGTTCTTTTTATGCACGCTCTCAGTTTAATGAACTCTACAACATTCATTTAGATCGCAAAGGCTAAAAAGCATTTTATCGGAAATTCACTTTTTACGTCACATAGCGTCGTGCCAGTTTTGTCGCGAATCTTTGACAAGTCATAACTTCTTCGTTATAACTCGGATTTTGGCATTCTTTATATATCCAGAGTCCTTGTCACGACCACTACAACTTAGTTAAGATTATTCATTCTAAATAATCTTCTACCAAAAAGTCATTTTTGACGCTTATCGTCTCTAAATTGACTATCTCTGATCTACGGGTGTTACAATTATCTCCCCCTTAGGATGATTACGTCCCGGAATCATCAACAAAATAGGGCTTGCATAATGATTCCATAAGTTATATATCTCTTCATCCTAGGTAATAACCATAACTTCCATGTTTCCTCGAAAGAGTATCTAAGTGTAGGGCTTCTTGACTAAAGACGATGCTCAATCTTGCATCTACTTTTCGTACTATGTTGGAATTTCAGTCATAACCTTCAAGTTGCAAAATTAGTCCTTATTGTGGACTCCTTCTTCTTCTTACGATAAATACTTTCCTTTATCTATTGTAACAGACCGATCGGTCGTGCGCAAATAACCTCTCATCGCATGATGCAACGCTTAGACTCATGTCTTTTAGGGTTAAATTACAAAATGGAATATACCTTCCTTCATATTCTAACGTGATGTAATCACATTTTTAGCATGTAGCATTACTAGCTACAACTTCTTTTAACAACAAGCGCGATACAATTGATCGCATTGATTTCAATCTTCTGACTTAAGTCAGATGCTACCTTGAACTTGGGTCTCTGAACCATGTAACATACCCATTGTAGTCGGACTCAATTTGATATGACCTCTAGGGTCGAATAACAACCATGTTACTAGTCATTACCAAAACAAGGGTAATGACACACTTGAACAAAATGGAATCAATTACTAGCTTCTTGGTAACCTTGTGACTTTCCCCGATCCAAGTGCGAGTCTTGTGCTTCCGATAGTATATGCATCTACTACCTTTCACACCTACTCATACTCGTCCCAAGTATTGTCCCGCAGTTGACCAAGTCACCATACAAGAAAATCAGACAATCATTCAACACACCAGATAACAAAACCAGGGTTTATATTATTTGCTTGAAACTATTACATAAAAGTTCAAGTTCATCCTATACTATGCCTCTAATAGGCTACACCATAAGTTACTATTCACACTGTTACTTCATAACTTGATATTTGGATATAAAATCCTCATCCTTGATTCCTCGCGTTGTCATCTGCTTCATCAAGGATCATTTGAAATGCTCTTGCCTTTGGCTTTGGCAGCACATTTGGATTTGTAATCTCTTCCCTTCTTGGACATTTTTGCTTGAAGTGTCCTTCTTCACCACACTTAAAGCAGGCTTCTCTTTTGTTTGTGAATTCGTTGGCATAATGACCAATCTTCCCGCGCATTTGAAGCAGGTAATTTCTTTAGAGCATCTCCCAATGTGCTTCCTTTTGCACTTATCACACCATTGTGCTTCTTCTTCGAACTTCTTCAAACCAGACTTCGAAAATTTTCTCTTCTCATCAGACCTTGAGGATGCTTTAAACTTTCTTTTCTTGCCAACTTCAGCCTTGCTTCCGGTTCTTCCCTCAATCATATCTTCAACAGACTTGGCAGCCTAGATAGCTGCCTCCAGAGTAAGTGTCTGACTCACTGGCACCGCATACTCCCATGGGAGTCCTTTTGCCTACCGGTCAACTTTAGACAGCTCGTCTGGGACGATGCGCAAGGCAAACTCCATCTTGTCTATGAAGGCATTAGTGTATTCATCAACTAACATGCTGCCTTTTGTTAATGTCAGAAACATGTTCTCTAACTCTAGCATATTTTGGGCCGAGCAGAACTTGCGCTTGAATTGCACCAAGAACTCTGGCCAAGTTAGTTGCAATGGCTCATTAGGGCTTAGGGTCTTCCCATAGTGTTCCACCAACGAACAGCGCCACCTCTGAATTGACGTACTGCGAACGTGGTCTGCGACTTGCCTCTACAACCACACGTCATGAAGGCTAGCTCCATTTCTGAGATCCAATCCATCACTCCGATCGGATCCTCTTTTCCAGTGAAGGTCGATGGTTTGCAAGTAAAAAATTCTTTGTACTTGCCTCCAAGTCCATCAATTCCTCCCTCTTGTTTGTTTTGTCTAACTAACGGTGGGTTGGCTTGACCAACAGTCTCACTGAAGTTACCTCCTTCCGAATGCCCTTCATTCAACTCGGGCTGTTCAATCGGCATTGAAAGTTCTTCACGATTCTGCCGAAGCAGACATCTAGTTTCATCCATTTGATGATCCAACATCGTCTGAATCATCAATTGTACACCATCCATTGTTATTGGCTCAGGTGTTGCTGCTACAACAAGTACTCGCTCAACCACAGGTGGTTGATTCTTGTCTTCGTTCACATTTCCAACTCTACTTTTGGTTCTTACCATTTTTGATCTACACACCGAATAAGGTGAATTTAGATCCTCAATCATGATAGATAATTAAATCATCCTTATCACTCCGAAACGTTTACATGCTAGTTCCAATACCGTAGTCGTACGTTTAGAATCCTAAACACATAAGGTTTCTAGATCCGGTCAGCAAAAGACCATAGATCCGAACAAACGATTTCATATATGGAAAACATATAGCATTCAGCACATAAAAGCATTTTAGGCATCTTTCCTAAAATATAATAGTGCTCGTGTAAAAAATATGGTAGACACTCATCTCACGATCATCACTTAGCATTCTAAGTTTAAATCTATACATCCTACAAATTCCTAGTTCGCTTAAACAAATGCTCAGATACCAGCTGTGACATCCCCAATTTCACGACCAGGAAAGACCGATTTGTTTATGCTTTGTTTTTAAAATCAGAAGAATCTTTTACAGAAAACGGTTGCGTAATTTGTTCCCAAAACAAAACATGATAAGAATTTATCAAAGCATTTCGTTAAAGAAATGTATTTTCATTATATAACAAAATCTCAGGATGTCATGTTCAATACAGACCAAAAGCATAAACAGAACAAAATAGACCTTACAACAGTTATTCATCACTACTGACCTATAATCCAAAATCTCTCGTTATGTCAGTCAACTTATGCTCTCATGCCATAACCTGTAATTCAAAGAAAACTGAGTGGGTCAGGCTTGGCATCCTGGTGAGCATATAGGGATTTCATTCTGCAATGTTATATATATATATATATATATATATATATATATATATATATTAGAACTCACAAACTTATATATTTTCACCATATAAAAGCAACTCTTATCCCACCCCATTGATCCTCACAACGACAAAATCTAAACTCTCGTATCTAAAACCTTCCTCTTTACCTTATCCCTACTCATGGATCTAAAACTAATCTCTTCACCTGATCCATACTCCCAAATCTAAAACTAATCTCTTCACCTGATCTATACTCCCAGATCTAAAACTAATATCTTCACCTGATCCATACTGCTGGAAATAAAACTAATCTCCTGATCTGATCCATACTCCCGGATCAATAATTGTTCCCATCCGTACTCCCAGACTAGGAACAATTAACTTAGTCTTAATTCATACTCCCAGACTAGTAACAAGTTTATCTCATTACCTGATCAATACTCCCGGATCTAAAACTAACCTCTTGATCTCATTATCCAACTCATATTTTATCACACACCAACTATCTCATCTACCCATGTTCTACCCAACATATTTGTAGATATAGAATACATATATAGTATAACTCATTTAAAACTATATAAAACATTCATTCCGCACTCATCTAAAACAAACAACAATATATAAACACATAGCATGTATTTCATTACAAATACTTCATATTTATGTGTTAGAAGAGAGTGACTACACGCTCACCCAAAACATATACTTAATACCTTCAAACAATACTTGTATTAAAATCGTGTTTATGAAAGGGACTATACACTCACTTGATAAGACAATGATCTGACAGCAGCTCGTCTATTAAAATAATCTTTTCCAATAAAACCAGGACGTTTTTTCCAAAACCAGACTTTACGCGGGCAGAGTTTCGGCTCGGAAACTTTACTTATCGGGATCTTCGGGGATTCGGGACTTGCTTCGGGTCTCGGGATGATATCGAGGCTTCCGGGGTATAATTTGCACGTAGATCGATGAAATAAGGGTGAGAGAGAAGAGATTTGGCAACCACAAACGGCTGCCCTTTGTGTTCTATTTATAGGGTGAATTCTGCCACGAACGCAGGGCGCTCCCTTCGAATGTGGTGCATAGGAGCAGGGTTCCGATCCTATCCCTTATTCATTGAGTCAAGATCGACGTGGCCAATTTAGAGCCAAGCATTGAACGCGGGGCGTTCCCACTTTGGGATGCGTACCTCGAACTTCATAAATTCATAACTTTCGTATACGATCTCCGTTTTCGACATTCTTTATATCCACAGGTAGGTGAGATTGTGATCTACAACTTTCGTTTAGACTCCGTCGGCTAGTTTTGATTTTATTTTTATTATATTATTTTTAGTAGGCCAGGACAAGAAGACTCCGTTAGAAATTCATAACTTCTTCATCCGACGTCCGTTTTCATCTGTCTTTTCACTGTTGGACTACTATCGACGAGATATTTGATTCTCGTTTATATTGTTCGGCCAAAACTCACTCGATCTCAAATCTGAACTTCGGGCTACATACCGCTAAGTCGAAACTTAGAAAAATCATAACTACCTCATACGAAGTCAGATTTGGACGTTCTTTTTATGCACGCTCTTGGTTTAAAGAACTCTACAACATTCATTTAGATCGCTAAGGCTAAAAAGCATTTTATCGTAAATTCACTTTTTACGTCACACAGCGTCGTGCTGGTTCTGTCGCGACACTTTGACAGGTCATAACTTCTTCGTTATAACTCGGATTTCGGCATTCTTTATATATCCGGAATCCTTGTCACGACCACTACAACTTAGTTAAGATTATTCATTCTAAATAATCTTCTACCAAAAAGTAATTTTTGATGCTTATCGTCTTTAAATTGACTAGCCCTGATCTACAAGCGTTACAACAACGCCCTCTCTCAAAACATAGAGGTGATCTCTGCCACTGTCTCAATAGTACGGTGATTGTCCCGAGACTCCCTCTCCAGCTGCTAGACCTCAATCACATGTGTAAAATCAGCCCGAAACCTCCTCATCAAATCCTCCCAAGTCGTCAACTCAATCGCCTCGCCCCCCATGGCATGTCCAATGTCGTCCCACCAATCCTGAGATTTTTCTTTTAGAAGACATGATGCAAATCCGACCTTTTCCCCCCTTGGGGAAACAGCTAGTACAGAATCCGTTTGTGACATTCGCTAACCAATGCGTGCTCGAAATCAGGTCCTTCTTCCCTAAGAAATCTGGAGCCCTATAAGTCCACAACTATCGGAAAGTCAAAGAGTGGGCTCTCATCACCACCATCACATCATAACAAAAAGAACCTGAGCGCTCATCCAAAATCTCGATAATATCCTACTTGATCGTACCGAAGATCACATGGGTCTGGTCAAGACTACTATAGGTGATCTCCGAGGAAATGAACTCCCGCATCTGATCATCCATATACCCGACCATAGAGCCAGAGCCCGAACCACTGCCAGAACCTCCTCGAGTGGCCAACATTATAAAAATAAACCATTCAAACCATCAGAAAATATACACTCGTAGAATCCCATCTTCTATAAGCTTTTTGGTATTATCATAACTTTCCTTGACTCGAGTATGGATCCTATGCCTCTAGTAGTATGTTCTCATACTACCTTCCACATATATCCGTACTTTCCTCAAGGATCTCCTAAATCCCCCAAGTTACTTCCCTATCAATCCACACAACCTCTATCAAAGCAAAGCTCATAGCACCGAATCACCTCCTAGGTTTTCATAGGGCTACCACCACACCACTCTTTGCTATGAACTTTAGAAGAAACTCCCTCTAACATCCTTTAAATAGCTCACCAACACAATTGCATATCACCGACACCATACAGTTCTTTGAATGAAAGGTCTCACACTATAGCAGTTAGAGTTAGACAAGAGATGTGCAATAGGGTTAAACCTAACCTTCTGAAATTATATAATCTCAGAAATATGTAAATTAGCATATTATCTTACTACTTAGAGGATGTTAATGGGAACTCATAAAAACACAAAGCACACAGCGGATCATTTAGTAATCTAAATCAAAGCATAACTTAAATAGGTTATCCTATCACTGACTGATCCAATACTAGCATACAAGTCTACAAGCTTATACAATAGGCATATAAAGGCATCTCTTGTATCATTCTATCATGAAAATCCCGAGTAGATCCTTAGCCCAAGTCTAGTATACTATTCACAAATTAACAATTCAAAGCATATTATAAGAACATGTACGGGTATTTTGGGAAAACTTACTCGAGCTCGGTTGATTGCATGCACCACATGTAACGTCCCATTTTCTCACAACCCAAAATTTTTCATTTTTATTTAGGTAATACTTTCCAATTTATAAATCCATTATTAAGAAAAAGAACGTTTATTCCAAATTACATTTATTAAAATCAGGGTATTATAGAAAACGTGAAATCCTTAATGTTGTTGATGAGTGTGTACAGTCCCACCTTCGCCTTCCCATAGACACTGATGCTACCTGAAACAATAAACAACTGGAGAAGCATAGAGCTTAGTGATTTTCCCTAAAACACCACACATAACCAAAAAAATAAATGAGCAACGAGCCCAATCAGTCATCGGACTGGAATGCCTAACTATGCCTGGTTTATTGGCCTTACCGCTTCAACCCAACCGCTCATCCCAAGCCTCCATGCCTACGTATTATAGCTGGCCTGCACCAGGTATCTTGGCCTCTAGCACAAAGAAGGACCGCCTATACCCAAACCAAACACAACATGTCGACATGTTAAACAATCAAGGATGAAGTAGGGATATAATACATGCAACATGAATCATACAACTCACAACTGCCTACTATTCCTCTCACGGTATGCAGTCCCGCTACCAGCTAAACTCTATGAAATGAGTAACCATAAGTAACCAGAGGTGAGATAGCCACCCAAACAGATGATTATACTTTAGAGCCACAACCAAACAAGGAACAAACAAGAAAACCTAGATCAAGAGTTCTTAGGTTATCCTACATGACCACAAACAGTTCCTAAGAGTACTCCCTAGATGATAACCAACAAGCATAGATAACATACAGTTCTATAGATTGTTACAACAAAGCAACATACTCGATACCAGGATACAGATCTAACAGATCACTACAACATAGCAGCATATTCCATACCGGGACATAGATCTAACAGATCACTACAACATAGCAGTATACTTGATACCAGGATACAGATCTAACAGATCACTACAACATATCAACATACTCGATACCAGGATACAAATCTAAAAGATCACTACAACATAGCAACATACTAAATATCAACAATTCTAGGAATGTATGGTTGTATATACTCAAAGGTGAGATAGTCACCCAGACATGTGATTGTACTATAGAAGCACAAACAAACAAGGAACAGGTAAGAGAGCTTAGATTAAAAGTACTCAGTCTATCCTACATGAATCTATACAATCCCTAAGGCATCCATCTACTAACAAATAACCAAAACTAGTGGGTTGGATTTGGTGCCTTCGACTGTAACACTTGAATTTGGTTATGTTCCTTTTTATCCCTTTTGTTTTTAATTATTGCAATTTGGTCCTTGGGGTTAGTATGTAGGGCCTAACATTCGGTACACTTAGCATACTAGCTGAGAAGCTAGTATGCGGGGCGTACCACATGGTGTGCTTAGCGTACTAAGTGGGAGTTGATCGCAGGACTGAAGCCTCGTACGCTGGGCATACGAAGGTTACGTTAGGCATACGAGGGTTTAATGAAACCCTACTTTTATGGTGTTGCACCCTATATAAACTCCTTAAGTCCCTAGGGTTGGCCTCTTTACCAGCCTCCATACCTCCTAAACCCTAAATTTCGACCCTTAGCCATCATTTTTGTGTCTTTGAGCTCTTGTGAAGAAGGTGGTGGTTATTTGCTCATTTTGAAGGGATTGAAGATGGTTGATCATGCATTGCTTAGTGTGAAGCTTAGAGATCCAGAATCATCACTCATCTTGCATGTATTTTGAGGTATAAACTTTATACCTTGTCTACTCCTTGCTTAGATCTCTTCATGTTATGGTTTTATGCTTCTTTGTCCCTTTTTGATTTGTCTTGATGGGTTACTACCATTTTAGAAGCTAAATCTTGTATATCTGGATGTTTGGAGGGTTTTGTATGCTTAAAGGTGCAAACTTTATGTTGTTTATGGTCTCATGCATGGATTAAGTCATTTATTAAGCTCTTTTGAGCTGTAAGAGCCTCATTAAGCCATGTATGCACGTAAAGTTGGAAACTTTACATGATAAACCATCTTAAGGAAGTTAGATCTGAGTTTGGATGGAGGTCTTAATCGATTAAGAGCTGGAAAATGGAAGTTAGCCATATGGGAGGAGTACGTTGGCGGTACAAGCAGGTACGCTTAGCATACAATCCCTAAAGCAAGTACGTTGCGTGTACATGCTGAGTACGCCCCACATACTCTGCAAGTTGGGTTTGGGTTTGGGCCATATTTGGACTTAGATGCTTGGGGCCTTGTTGGGAAATCAAGTTTTTGGGCTAATGCTTGTTTTGGGTCCACTTGGAAAAGGCCCATGAAAGGGATTAGTCCCAATATGGAAAATTGGGCCATGATTGGGCCTTGGATGATTAAATTGGAATTAGGCCTTTCGGATCATAGGTTTGGGCCTTAGTCTTGCTCCAAGATAGGTAAGGGGTAAAATGGTCTTTTTACCCTAATTTTTGGACTGGTGGTTATGGATTAGAATCCAATTATTAATTGGATGTCAATGGTATTGATAGTGAGGGGATTTTAGTGGGCCAACAGCTAGAGATCCTTTCTGTGAGATTCGACAGTGCGAAGTGAGTTTCCTCACTATGTTTAGTGGGTCGAAGGCACCAATGTCGGCCAAGATTTTGTTATGTTAAGATTCTAGATGTCTGTGTGACTCTTGCATGTGTTATGTGCTCTTATGCTTACCGGTTGGGGCCCGATGACCATTTTGTATGCTATGTATCTTTGTGATTATTGCATGTATATGTGTTTATATGATATATGTTTATATGTATGTCGGGCGAGGCCTGATCTGTGTATCGAGCGAGGCTTAATGTCGGGCGGGGCCCATTATGTGTTTATTATGTATGGTATGTGGTGTGTTGGGGAACTCACTAAGCTTTGTGCTTATAGTTTTTAGTTTATATTTAAGGTACTTCCATTTCTAAAGGGAAGAGCTTAGGATGACTGCAAAGCAAACACCACTCGTTTTCCGCATCCTTTTGATTTACTCTGATATTGAGGATGTATTGATACATTTGATAATCTTGGTTTTATAACAATGTCTTGGGTTATTGTTTTATTAATCTAAAAATGAAAAAAAATTGGGTCTTATTTTTGCGACGTTACATTAACCCATGGGTACAATGAGACAAAACTCACATTGATATGCGCGTAGGTAACCACCGTAGTAACAAAGAACTCTACCTGCCTCAACTCACTTCCAATCACCTATAGGAAGATACTAGGGTCAATACCTGATCACCGGTCGTAGTCACGTGCAACGGTGACTACCTCACATGAAATGACGATTAGGGTTCTACATAAAATGCCAATTAGGGTTAAGTAGGGACACTTGACCCATTAAGGAATTAACCACGTAAGGGTAGGACTGATTAAGGTTTTACCTAGTTATTCTCGTATATAATAATAATCCAAGCAATATCCCAAATATGCGCCCCAATCATTGTCCAAAATAGGGCTTCTCGATTTTAGGGTTTCCACATAAAATGATAACTAGGGCGAGTTATCCACACTTAACCCTGATGGACTTAATTCATTAAGTCCAATATTGCATAAGTTAATCGTAGGGCATTATCGAGTATAATTTAAAGTTCAATTAAAAATTTTAACGCGGGTCCCGACAAAACTTCAAAACTAAGGTTTTCTAATCCCTAATTCAGGTTTCCAACCTAAACACGTGCCACTCGGTCTAAGGGTAGATGCTTAGTTCATTAAGTTTTTAGTATGTCGCGCACTACCCACTGCCACAGGCAGTGGTGGTTAGCGGCTGGAGGTGACAACCACCTCTTTTTAATGGCGGAAGTTTTAGTTTTAGGCCAAACCACTATCCAAAGCATTCCCATTCACACGAAACATCAATCCAACACACACAACCACCCATGGTGGTGGCTAGTGGCGGTAGAACGGAGACATCCACCATGGTTGGCTGCCATGATGGTTCTCTTTGCTTTTCCAGCCAACAAAACACATACACACGCCTCTCCAACTCGCCACAGTAGCAACACACACACCGACACTCACGAAACACAAACATAGCCACCCTCGTGGTGGCATGCGACAATCAGAGAATGACAACAAAAAGAGGACAGTCGCTAGAGCAGCGGCGGCGGCGGCAGGGTGTGTTGAAGTGACAGAAGATGCAAAGAAGGTGGAAAGGGGGTTTCCCCATTACCGGACAGATACAACAGTGGCCACAAGTCTCATTCTTCTGGACTCCCCACAATCATGATGTTAGTATCATCAATCCACGTCTTCATCGGCGACAACAGTGGCGATGGTTGCTATGATGGTTCACAATGGCGACAAGGAGGTGGTGGTGGCTAGAGGTTGGAGGGATAGGGTGGTAGTTGGAGAAGATATTAAGGTTAAAGTTTGGGTTTGAATAAGAGACGATAGGCAATGGAGGGTGTCGGGTTTTAGTCCCGCCTCCACCTTTAAAACTTCTATCCTTTTTCCACTTTTAGCCCCTGTCACCAAAACATTTTCAGACGAAGTCCATTATTTACCAAACAGCCCCCAAGGTCCATAATTCAATTCATAACTAGTCCGAAAGTTATTCTTTAACCCCTGATTTCCAGAATTTGTAACATTTAACTCCATGGGCTAACTCTATGACTAATTATTACATATTTAGGGCTAACATAAAGAAAATATAAACATACATCTCGGCGTTTTATGGTTTATTATTTAATTATTTATTTATTTACTTATTTTATTTTAAACGGGATGTTACAATTCTCCCCCACTTAAATTAGATTATGTCCTCAAAATCAGCTCTCAATTCTACTTTATGATGCACTCCCTCACAATAACCAAGATGTACGAAAATCCGCGGTATTAATCGGTCCCAGAGCTTCTTGGCCAAACGCCTACATGCTAATCGTGCTCCAAAAGGGCACCACCGCAATGAAAACTAACTGATAACATACTAAACTAGACCACACTCATGCTCGGCTCTGACAACCTAGATAATCTATCCACTTTAAACACTCGGGCTCACCCCCGATCAGACGATAACAAACAAGTAAACCCTCAACCTAAGCTCCTAACACCCTAGGGTCTAAGCACAAGCACGCCCTACATATGATATCACAATTAAGACTAATATTAATGGAAGGGAAAATCCAATAGGTGACGATGATATTGTCGCGAAACAAGAAGATTTAACAGTTGCGTAGAATTCTGGGACTTAGATAAATCTAATTGAGAACCAAACCTTGGAACAAAGTCTTCCTGCTACGAGGTTCCACTCTCCCCCACTTGAGATATGCTCGAGTCTAAAAACTTCCAAAGCCTTAGATACCCAGACCAAATTAAACTCCACCACTAGATCCTAACTACCGATATCCACACACATATGAGAATCTGAACCCACACCACATTCACAAATTCCCACTCACATACAATCAAGGACAAAGATAACTAATCCACACATAACAAGAGATCAATTTAAACAAAGCTAAATAACATATTTCCGTTTAACTGATCATCCAATATTACAACTGAAATTAAAACATAGATGGAAGTTAAAGATGAATAACACTACTACCACAATTTCTAAATAGAAGAACTGCCAACTCAAATCTTGGTCCTCGGGACCCCTGCGGTACCACGATGACCGTCGGATAACTGCCAAGCTAAGGGTGAAGGATCCAGCACCTCACTGAGAAAAGGACAATGAGCTCTTATGTGGCCTTCCTGACTGCAATGGAAATAAACTTTCACAATCCACCTGCAATCTCGACCAAAATGGCCTCTTCGCCACACCTACGGCATACAAAAGATCTGTGCCTCCCTGCAACTGATCCCAAACTCTTGTCGGCAGATTTGAATTGCTTCGTTGTAGGTTGGGACTGATTCGAAGCCTGACATTGCTCCTTCGTCTAGCTCTCTAAATCAGTCTCTCGTCTCCTCACGACATCCTGAAGCTCAGTGAGAGTGATGTATTTCCAGGTACACACAAACAGTCGAATGTCAGTCTTGAGCATACTCAAATACCGAATTATTTGAACCTGCTCTAAAGCAGTGAACCCATGACTAAACAAATCCCTCTTAGTGAACATCTTGGTGATCTATGTCACCTAATCAGTCCTCTATCTCAGATCTAGGTACTCCTAGGTCAGTCTCTCTCTATGTACCAGGGGAACATACCTTGTATGGAACATCTCCAAGAACTGCTCCCAAGTCATAGCGACCCTCTACTCAAGAGTGTAAGAACTAGTCACCAGTATCCATCAATCCCTTGCCCCCAACCTGAAAAGGTTCATGGTGCACTTGACCTTCTGTTCATCCAGACAAGAACACATGAAGAAACAACCCTCTACATCAGACAACCATCGTATCACCTTAATCGGGTCTGAGACCCCACCAAACTCTGTGGGCTTCGTATTATTGAAGTTTCATTTATGGAAAGCTCTATCTCCTCGAGCCTCAATGGAAGCAATAGATGTCGTAGCTACAAAAACGACATCCTCAGGCAACACATTGACAGGTTGAGGATGTTAGGTGTCGATGTCTCAAGGAAGTTGGTTGTTGATTGGGTTCATCAATCACTTCCTTATTCATATAGTGAGTTCATTAGAGAGTACTATATGATGGACGACGACGTGACCCTCATTGATCTTACCAATTTGCTTATTGCTACTGAATCAGCAATGATTTGGCGGGCTGGTCAAGCAAATTTGTATGGTAAGTCAATGTACCAACCTTCTATAGACAATGGCAACATTGGAAGTCCAGAAAAGTTTTCTCTACGCAAGAGAAAGGCTGAGTCTGAGATAGTCCCGTGTACCATCCCAGAAAAGTCCATCTGTTTCTACTGCCAAGAGAAGGGGCAGTGGTTACAAAGCTGCTCTGACTACCTGAGAGATCTAAGAGATGGGATAGTCAAAGTGTATGACTCTACTTCAGGTGAAATCCATTATCTAACTCTATTAAGTTTTTTGTTTTGTAGATTCTTAATACATGATGTGATAAGATTACATTTTGATTATTTGTAGGATCCCAGAAAAGGAAGGAAGCTTAAAAGTAAAGTGAGCTAAGTCTGATCGCGAAGAAATGGATTTTGATCGCATGGTTCGATGATCGAATTTTTGAGCTGCTACTTAGAGAGTAATGATAGATTGTTTAGGAACATATAATAGCATAGTTTTCATTTGAATTGTGTTGTAAAGAAAAAAAAATCCACGTTTTTTATAAATAAAATAAAATTTTTTTTGATTTTTGTCTTATTTATAATTCCTTGCAATGGAATTTGTGAAAATTGATGTTTGTTTCTATTGTTAGCAATATTGAAAATAGATGTGATTCTTATTTATGTTATTTGTGGTAATGTCAAAAATTTAAAAATAAAGAGGATTCTCATCACCCAAGTTTCAACTGGATAGAAACCTAGAATCATGCGACTTGTATTGATGAATGAGAACCTTAGTAATTGGGAAATTAAGACTAATTCCTTGTTCACATTAGTATGCGAGTCAAGTGAAGGAATAAAGGATCTAGTAAGCATTGTTGTGCACTGGTCAAGTCCACAACAAAAATGATAAGACTATTCGTCATGATGTACTAAAAGTTTAGTAAATATGGTTATGTTTACAAGATTAAGTGTGATTCTTAATCATTGGAAAAGCTCTAATGAATAGCAAAATGAATAAGAAGAATCAATTAGGAAGAAAGATAAAAGTTTCTCCAATCTGAAAAGAAGGGAGAGTACTTTAAGTATCACGTTTTATGATCGTCTTGTTGATTCTGAAACCATATCACAATTGATCCTCTAAGTAAATCTTAGTGCACTAGTATGGCTAAGAAGAGGTATCGGGAATTGTTGAAGTGGTTAAATCAAAAGGTGAATCATACTTGATTCCAAAATCAAGTCTTAGAATCCTACTCCAAGATTGTGATATTGAGTGAAACATCTTCAGTATGTTTAAAACACTCATCAAGTGTGGAGTAGGAAAAGTTTTCTTATTCCTGCACATTTGAAATTGGTAAGTTGTGATGTCTTGGATAAGACAAAGATGGAAAAAGACCAATTGTATGAAGTGGTTTCTTGATAAGAATCTGCACTAACTCTTGAGTATTTGTTTGTCAAGAAATGTTTATTGACAAGGGAATCTTATATGTCAAGAGGTCAGTGGGAGTCTTAATGATCTTGAAAAGCTTCAAGCGTTGATCAATCATTAGTTGACATATTAATGTTTTCTGTGCCATTCCAGTTTAGTTAACTATGCATGTGAGTTCCATGAGTTCTCATTTGAATACATAGAGGCAAAGCACCTTGATTAATGAAAGTTCATTGATCTGTATAGGGGAGTTGCTTAACAGCTTGGAAACAATGGTGGGCACTCGAGCTGCCATGAGACAATAAATTAAGATTGAACAAGCTCAGTCCATATGAGTTTGGATGTGTCACAAACCATGTCTTGTGATTATGGTTATGACAAATTCACATGGATAGGAACACATACACCATTAAATCTAAGTGTCATAATGTTTCTCTCCATTTTCATGAAAATGATTGTGACGAAACACTTTCACTAAGAGAGATTTTAAGAAGATAGAAATTGTGATATTTGCATTCTCAAATTCGATAATGACTACGGCATCCCTCTTCATAGTTTGAATTGTGAGATTTGGAAACTACTTTAAACATTTAAGACTTATTGCTATAGTTGCTGAAATTGTTTAGAAAAACATATGAGCTATTTAAGGAAAGATGTATGAGTTTGAGAAGCTTAGATAAAGGCTTATCAAAGCATCTCATATCAGAAATATGAAATTTCGTTAAGAAATTCAATAAGTATTGTTTTCTAGAAGTTCAGCTGAATTCTGGATACATGTCAAAGCTAGTGGGAGCATAAGTGTTATGATGGTAAGGATATAATCATCATGTTTGTGGAAGCATTATTATTATTATTTAAGTGTTGCAAGTTAGAAATATTAATTATATAAAACAAAAAGTTTCACTTTGCAAAGTTCCAGAGGTTGAAAGGTTGTTTTGCTATAATTAAGGGAGAGAGTATTAAACTTCATTTCAAATCTAAAAGCTTAGATCGAGAAATTTTAATCAAATTTAGTCAAAAGATATATATGGATGTTATGTTGAAAAGATTCAACACAAGGGGCATTCTATATATGGCAGTATTATAGCAAGAAACTGGTAAAGTATCATGTTTTTCATTATGAATCGTGTCCCATACGCTTCACGTATAGGATCAATTGCATATGTTGTAATATTCGAACGTTCTAATTTTTCCAAATCCCTAGGGCATTAAGAGGGAAAAAGGACTAGAATCAGATTTGACTAAATTAATAAAACAATTGTCAAGGACAATCTAAGGTTCTCTAAGGATTGATCACTTGTGGGCAGTTGGAAGTATAGTAACGAATGGACCATAATGACATTATTATGATTAGATGTGATTCTATTAATAACGAGTTGTTGTATGGAAAATATGGAAATGTTTCCATATTGTAGTTGGATATCGAGAATCTATGTCTAGATTATGAACTTTTATGCAAGAAGGATATTCAAAGGAATGTACTTTGAATGTGAGACTTCATATCTATGGAATTTCCTTGTAGCAATCTCCAATAGAGCACTTTTGAATATCATTGGAAAAGTCTTGGTGGCTTTGATGCTGTGACATTACGAAGGGATCATTGCATAAAATGTTAGAATCTAACATATTCTAGTTGTGGCGAGAATCTTGTATTCTTACACTAACGATAAGGATTAGGAGTTGTGAAATGAGCATCACTGGAAATGTTTTCAATTGATCTATTTCACAAAGTATGAACCATAGGAAAACAAAGTGTGCATGCTTGGAGCATGGGACAACTACTGTTATAATTCAAGTAATAAGTTGATTATCCGAAACATTATACAATGAATAATGTGTAATCAATATGGTGACTAAATAAAAGGAGTTTTATTTATACTCAAAAGTTTGGGGCCATATTGGATTCGATTATTCTTGTGTTTCACTTTGCATGTTTTGACTTCCCAAATAATAATATTATTCAAACCATCCACAATCTATAAATACTTTGGAAGTAGGTATTGAAGCTAGAATGTCATAAATCCGACTGTAGATTGTCTAAATCGTTTAGACATAGCAAAAGTCTGATGCAGTGTTCATGAGTACTCATGAAATAAGATTTGAGTATTGGATTAAACCCACGCTCACTTGAATCACTTCATGGATTTTATCACGAGTGCTTAGTGAGACAATAATATCATATATTCTTGAAACGGAGACGTGTGATTTGTAGTTTGCAAGTTGGTTGCACATTGACATATGTAAATGCACCAGTAACTTGGTGTTATAAAACATATTGTAGTGTGTGATTTGATGAGTAGGTACAAGCAAGCATTTGAGTCGAAGTTTATCCGTTGCTTTTACCCTAAGAGGGATAAAAGTGATATCTGTGGGCCCCTCGATGATTTAGTGATGCCACCCTAAGCGCTTGGCCAAGCCAAGACTAAGTTTATGTGCTCAATTATAGTCTGTTGTCAGTCGTCCTAAATCGGAAATCAGGAAACAACACATGAAAAGAGAGTATGATTAAAATCTATGTCTCGGTTCGTACGAAATCCAGAATGGAGGAATATATGATCCCTTATCTAAAGGATGTGTCACTGATAAGATCAGAGTTGACAACAACTTTTGAAAGCTACGATTACTGATCAGGTTCTGAAGTCGTACGTGCAAAATAGTTATTAGACTTATCCAAGTGGGAGACTGGTGGATTAGGTGTCTAAGCCCATAACTATTTTGGTATGTACTTGACCTAATTATGAGTATGGTCCTTTTGGGTTGCCTTCACCATAGCAACTGATAGGATGAATTATGTAGATAGAGAATTAATTATGATTTATTAATATATTATATGAATAATATATTAAAGGAGAAATCATATGGTTTAATTAATATTGATCAAGAATTAATTACAATTAATTTTGTGGTCAAAAGACATTAATTAAACTTTGGGGACTGAAATTCTAATTATAAGATAATTGCAATTGGGCTGATGGATCACCTTGGAATATAGGTTGGACGAATTATATGGGAAGCCCATAAGGAAATCGTCCAAGGGATATTCTAGAAGGAGTCCATTGGTTGCTTAAGGCTTAAGCAGTCATATTAGGGTCTCCACCTAAAAACCCTAGCAGCCACAAGTATAAATAGACCCCTAACATAAGGATTTCGGCCCCCATGTATCCTGGTGTTGCCCTAGCCGATTTCCTCCCCTCTCCAAAGTCATCTTGTTGCTAGTGGTGTTTGTGACTCCATTAGAGGTGCAACATTTAAGGCACTAAGCTTTTAAAGGTCAAGGATATTCAAGGAGGACTTGTTATTACTACATAGCAAGAACGGTAAGATCCAAACCCTAGTTTATATGTCAATTTGATTGTTGTATGCTAGTTCATAGGATCATTGCTTTGGGATTCAATGTGGTTGTGTTCATAGTAGAAAAACATATCTCAAAGCAATTAGGGTTGCATGAACACCATAGGAATGATGTTATGCTCATAATCCAACACCACTATCTAACTCTATTAAGTTCCTATTCATAGATTCTTATTACATGATATGATAGTCACATTTTGATGTTTTTCAGGATCTAAGAGAGAGAAGGAAGCTTAAGAAGAAGTAAGTTGAATCTGATCGTAAGAGATCGATTTCGATCGCATGGTTCGAGGACCAGAATTTTGAGTTACTGCTTAGGAGTTATGATAGATTCATAGATTGCTGAGGAAATGTCTAGTAACATAGTTTTTATATTTGCATTGTAAGGAAAAAAAATTCGCATTTTATCAATAAAGTGAATTTTTTGTTACTTTATATTTCCTTGCAATGGCATTTATGAGAATTGGTGATGATATTTCTATTATTAGCAATGTTAAAAATGGATTTGATTACTAGTTATGTCATTTGTGGGAATGTCATAATCAACCAAGTGAAAAGGAATTCTCATCACCTAAGTTTCAGTTGGATAGAAACTTGGAGTCATACAATTCAGATTGTGTGATGTATGATAATCTTGATCTTTAGGAGATTATGACTAATTCATTGATCACATATTTATGTGAGTGAAAGTGAAGGACTAATGCATCTAGTACACATTGATGTGGACTATTTAGATCCACCACAAAGGACATAAGTCTATTCGTCGTGATTTGCTTATAATTTAGTAAATACGGTTATGCTTATAAGATTAAGTGTAGTTCTAAATCTTTGAAAAGTTTCAAAGAGTAGTAGAACGAATATGAAGAATCTATTGGGTAGAAAGAATATGAAGAATCTATTGGGCATAAAGAGAAAATTTTCTCTAATCTGAAAGGAAAGGAGAGTACTTTAGTATCATGTTTTGTTATCATCTTAATGATTATGGAACCATGTCACAATTGATCCGCTCGGGACATCGTAGTGCATTTGTCCAGAAACCCTAAAGTTTAGTATCATCCTCCATAGTTGAGTGTGTGAGCTTGTGGAGAGCCTTGAGTGTTGATTTTGGTACTCTTTTGAAGGTGCTTTGAAGTTTGAAGGTGTCTAGCTTGGAGGGAAGGCTTTAGATCCAGAATCTGCCCACTTTTTGCAGTATCTTTGAGGTATCAAGCTCTCACCTTGCTTATTAGTTGCTTAGATCTCTTCTTGGATTAGATTATATGCTTTTACCCATGTTTGGGTGGATGATGGGGGTTTAGGACATCCCAAATGTTTATTCTTCCAGATTTAAGATCTACATGAACTCTTTTGGCATAAAGGTGCCAACTTTACGGTCCTAAGGGATTCATGCATTCATTAAGTCCTTCTTTTGGCCTCTTTTAGGCATTGGAGCCTCTCTTAGTCATGTATGAGCGTAAAGCTGGAAACTTTAAGTGGCCATTCAACTTTTAGGTACTAGATCTACATTTTGGGGCTATATCTTTGATGGTTAAGTGCTTAATGATTAAGCCCTCACCCTTTTAAGCCTAGGGTTTGGGTTTTTATCCCATTTTGGTGGTTCCTAGGGGTAAACTTGGAAACTTTACCCTTCTAGATGCCATTTTGGTTGAGATCTGAGTTTTGGAGCTCTTAGATTTGATACGACTGCTTAATGTATTAAGATGTTGGGTTTCTGGCGAACTCAGCGTGTTTATTGGTAAACATGGCAAGTTGGCTCGGTTTTTCCTGACTTTGTAGATTAATGGAGAAACAGGGCGAGTTGAAGGACAACTCGGCATGTTAGGTCAACTTGGGTCGTTGACCTTGACTTTCAGCAGGTCTAAGGCACCAAGGACGACCCTTGTTGATTATGTTATTATACTTGTTGTCTGTATGATACTTATATGTGGTTGTATATGTATGTCTATTGGGCAAGACCCGTTATATGAGTATGGGCGGGGTTGTATCTCATTATTATCCAAGTGTGGGCGGTGCCCATATCTCATCATTATCTGAGTGTGGGCGGGGCCCATTATATAAGTGTGGGCGGGGGTCGTATCTCATTATTATCTGAGTGTGGGCGGGATCCGTATCTCATCATTATCCGAGTGTAGGTGGGGCCCGTTATCCGAGTATGGGCGGGGCTCATATCTCACTATTATCCAAGTATGGGCGAGGCCCGTATCTCCCTATTACATGATATGTATGGTATGTGGTAGTTTGGGGAAACTCACTAAGCTTTGTGCTTACGGTTTTCAGTTTATGTTTCTGGTACTTCTGGTTGTAAAGGGAAGAGCTTGGAATGACTGCATCGCATACACCATTGGGTTTCCGCATATGATATTTTACTCTGATATTATGGCAATTGATACATTGGTTTTTATTTGAATGTTTTGATGATATTGGAAAATACTATTTTAACTAGTAACAAAAATGAAAATTTTGGGACCATATTTTTGGATGTTACACATGGATAGTAGTTCCATGCAGATTTTAATTACAGTTACACATCAGAGTAAGAATACATTTTTTTTGGAGAACCACATATAAAGATGCATAAATGTTTAGCTCATTTACGACAATGAGTAAACCCATTATGCAAGTATATATTGGTATCCAAGTCATATTTAAGCGTCTAAAACATTCTCAAGAGTTTTCTATATATCTATATATATATATATATATATATATATATATATATATATATATATATATATATAACTTAAAATGTTAGTATTCGGAAAGTTTATACACATCAAGTTTGTCGAATCTACTTAACAAAGTTCTTTCATTAGCTAAAGAATGAAAGTCATGTTAATTCTATAGGACCTTGTTGTATCAAGTGATTGGAAATGATTGGAATTTAGTATTTGGATATTGGAATAGTACAAGCAATATGTATTGAAATGTGTTGATATATTGGATATACTCTTCCATTAGATAATTGTTGTGTTCTATATTAGCATGTTTAATCCTTGAATAAATTGGTTATTCTAAATGTCCATAATCGTTCATAGTTGTGGAACCATCTATGAGGTAAGACTAATATGAATGGATAGGTTAATTTTCAAAGAGATGAAAATAGCAAGAGTTGTTACCAACTTCATAGGTACTTTATTGGAGAAAAAGTATCGGACTTGACCCGCATCACAATCACTCTATGGATCATAGTCATGCATGATGTTTGATTAAGGAAGTATCCTTGTGTTCTTCAACCTGATATACATATTTGGGACCTGATTGTAGGAATTGTTGGTCTTTGACATAGTTTAACAATGTTCCATAAAAGGCATTTATAAGGGCCATCATTGGGTATAACTTTAACTACATGATGGACATGTGTAGTCCAGATGGGAATTGTTCCTCTAATTCATTGAGAGTTAGACATCTAATGCCTTACTAAAAGTTGAACACTATATGAGATTTATCACAGTCCATAACTCATATTCAACATGTTGTCTGATACAAAGGAATAACTGATACCACACCTTTAGTAAAAATTGTAGCTTTGAGCTCCTGGAATTGGTTGTTGATGAAATGGAACCCTTCATGTGTTGTTAGGGTCAGTAGCCCATTGTTAGACACCAACTTCTGTCTATGTCAATCTGTAATAAATCGTGTGAAAATGAGAGATTTTTCAATCTATATGTTCAAGAATCAAAGTTGAATTATATTGTTAATAACATATGATCCTACAGGGTCACACCTTTCTCAATTTGGCAAATTTTCAATATTTATTTTTAATATGTTTATTAATAAATAAAATCAACTCTTGTATTTAAATAGGGAATAATTATTGTTTTTTTGAAAATAATAATTAAAGAGGGTAAAACTAGTTATTATATAATATAATATGATTTAATTAGTCATGTACAAGTTTTTAGTCACTTTGGTTACCATCTAACTTTACTAGTTACATGAATTAAACTAGTAGTTGAATAAGACAAAACCATATCTCTTCTTTCTCTCACTTTGGACGTGATTTTCATAAGCATGGTAGATTGCTTTACAACCTCCTTCTTTTGTTCCCATTGCTTCCTTTTCTAGCTATTACTTTAGATTATTATATGGAATAGGATTTATATTTGCATGGGATAATAAAAGTAAGAGTGCTGCTTGAAAAAACACAACTCTTTTACCTTAATGTAACACTCAATTTTAGATTTGCTTTGTTAATCGGTGCTGTGGCCCAATAATTAGATATCGTGAGGCTTAGCGACTTGGGAAAGGAAGGTTTCGGGCCAATTTAGATGTGGGTATCATAGTGTTAATGATCCACGTGTTTGACTGTGTATTTGGAGGCCAAGGGTATAATCATAACTGAATATCTCGACCTTTTACGAATTTTGGGTTATGTTTAGGAGATTTTACGGTTTGGGTGTGTTTTTAGGAGTGTAGGGTTTCTTACCACCTTTTCATGGATATAAGTTTCATTAGAAATGGACCTAGGATGAGGGAGTTATGGTATTTTGAAGTTATTGGCAGATTTGTCCCTTAGTGGAAAAAGCTTGTATTTTGGTCCCATGCATGCAAAGGTGGCATGCGCGTGTGTACGCTCAGCGTAAGTTGGGGTACACCCAGCGTAGTGTTGGAAAGTGGACACGGGAGGATGAGCAGTACACCCAACGTATTGGAACTACGCCCAGCGTAGTGTGCAATGTTCCAAAACCCTAAATTTTAGGGTTGGCTCACTCTTTAAACACCTTAAGTACCAGGTGTGAGCCCCTCTTTCATCCCCCATTGTCATAAACCCTAATCTCAAGATGTAGCATCTTCCAAGAGTGTTGTGAGCCTTTTTTGTGCATCTTTGGTGGGTTTTAGTGTTCATTCAAGAGTGGAAGTGTTGTGCAAGGTGGTGAATCAAGGGGAAGGCTTGTAGATCTGGACTATTTGCTGCATTTTCAGCCCATAGAAGGTAAAAAGTTCTAACCTTTCTCATTAGAAGTTGAGATCTAAGATTATGTGGGTTTTGATTCCATTTTGACCTCATGAGCAAGATCTAGTGGTTAGACACCACTCTAGAAGCTTCGAGTTGCGACTCTTAATAGTTATGAGGTTATAAGTTCATAAAAATGATTGCTTGATGCTTAGAATTGCTCAATGTATGTTCTTGTTGGGTTTTAATGGATTAAAATTGTCACACCACGAAACTAGGATGGCGGAAACGTTCTGAGGTGGAGGGCGTCATGTTTAGCATCACAACCATTGTACAATAGCAATCATAGTAACACAACCATTACAATGAATATACATATACATATATATATATATATATATATATATATATATATATATATATATGAAAAGTGTTTACATCAGTCTGAAACTTGTTTTAATTACACCAAAAGTATGTAGAATATAAAAACATGACTCTTATTGCTCTGGCTCCTCTAAATCCAAGAAGTACCTGTCTACCGATTCCCTGAGAATACAAGTAGTTTGCAAGAATATCAGCAAAAGGCTGGTGAGTTCATAAGCATTTAGTTTTAATGGAAAAATGTTCTTTGATTCTTTTGAAAAGGGTTCCTTAAGAAAATCCCATATTTTCTTATGAAAAATAATATTGAAAAGAGTATCCATTAGTAGGAAATAAACCATCAGTTTTAGAGTTGCCTGTGTTATCCTAGGAAAATCCCATATTTTTCCTAAAACAGTTATTCGTTCTAGAGGTAGAGATGCACGTTTAGAAATCCTTGATTACAATCAGTGTATTTATGAAAATAGTTTTACTACTCAAAATAAAACAAGGAAGAGTAGGGTCCGTAAACCAAAGTTAGTTTATACTTATTAGTGAGTCGTATAACCATACTTGATATGACCGAGAGACCTTCATAACGTTCTTCAGGTGTTAAACTAAATGACATTTGTTCACCCTAAGTATGCCTGTCTAACTGTATCTAGCAGTTCAGGTGTGGGATTGTCAGTCCCGAATAGATCTATTCACAAATCTCACGCTCTCCCTCCAGGAGACTCTGGTTATACTAAAAGGATTTGTCCCCGTACACCTAAGGGTACAGTATTGAAGTAGTGTCTCACAATTCGGTATAATCTAGTTCACTAGTGGGAAACAGTATAAAACAGTAATTATTCTTGAATAATTGTACTTTATACTCCTGAGAAAATATATAGCATAAACTAAATCTGCCATAGTTTATACATATTCATTTAAGAAGTCTGATTTGGTAGAGACTGCCTAGAGTGTTATTCCAAACTATACTAATTATAGTTTATTAGAGTTGATATAGAAAATGCTTTGTAAAAACCTTTCTAAAATCCATGAAGTTGGATTTCCAAATTAAGAGTTTCCCTTATGCTCAACATATTACAAAAAGGGATAAAATACCTGAATATGTTATTAAACATGTAAATCATTAACTGTATTAATAAGTTTAAAACTTAATAAAAAACTTTGATTTCGGCTTGTATCCCCCCCCCCCCTCTGAAAATCTTAAAAACACGGAAAAATGTAGGGGTATGAACTCACCTTGAGCGAGTGGTTTGTTTGAAGGATCGATACGGAAAGCTGGATGTTCAAGTGAAACCATGAACACAGTTTGATCCTAAATAGCACATAGTGACACACAAATGAGTCAAATGAGGGTATTTCACTACTAGATGTGATGGAGAACCACTCCAGGGACTTGGAACTACTTGCACTAAGTTTTAGAACCTTGTAGGATTGTATGAGGGGAGTGTATGGCCTCCATAAGGGTGTGTATGGCCCATTTTTCTCACTCTAAGGCTTTTCCGACTCATTCCTAAACTCAACTCGGTCATTCTCAAGCTTAGAAAACTTAAATAAACTCTTAAACAGCACCAGAAGTTAACAGAACAGGTTTAACATTGATTGAATTGACTAGGTGTACAAGATGAAAGTTTTGGGTTGTCACATCATCCCCTCGTTAGAGGGAATTTAGTCCTGAAGTTCAAGAGTAGAGTACAAATCATGAACTAGGAAATAGATGAGGGTACTTTTGTTTCATTGAATCCTCGCGCTCCTAAGTGAATTCGTGTCCCCGCTTGGCATTCAAGCGGACCTTCACTATCGGGATGCAACTATGCTTCATACGTTTGACTTCCTGGTCCATGATTTCAATAGGTTCTTCCACAAAGTGCAGACCCTCGTCTAGAGCGATCTCGTCGAGAGGGATCACAAGTGTCTCATCGGACAGACACTTCTTTAGGTTTCACACGTGGAAGACAGGAGGGATGTTGCTGAGTTCCCGTGGTAACTAGAGTTTGTATGCTACGGGACCGATCCTAGCAAGGATCTCGAATGGTCCAATGTACATTGGGTTCAGCTTTCCACATTTTCCAAAACGTATCATGCCTTTCGAGGGTGAGACCTTCAGGAGGACGCGGTCACCAACCTGGAATTCCAAGAGTTTTCGTCTGTTATCGGTTAACTCTATTGTCTATCCCGCGAGGCTTTCAGTCGTTCTTGGATTTGTATGATCTTTTCGGTGGTTTCATGGATAATCTTTGGGCCTGTGAGAGTACTATCGGGGACTTGACCCTTGTCTAGCTGCGTGTCCCCCACCTCAGCCCAGCATAGAAGGGATCTGCACTTTCGGCCATAGACGGCTTCAAATGGCACATCCTTGATGTTGGTATCGTAGCCGTTGTTGTATGAAAATTCAACCAAAGGAAGATGAGTATCCCATGACGTGCCGAAGTCGATAACACAGACTCTCAACATATCTTCCAATGTCTGAATTGTTCTCTCACTCTGACCATCTGTCTGAGGATGATAAGTCGTGCTCATATCCAATTTAGTTCCAAGTGCCTTCTGTAGCGATTGCCAAAATCTTCAGGTGAACCTGTTATCTCGATCAGAGATAATGGATATAGGTACCCCATGAAGACGAACTATTTCTCGAATGTACATCCGCATGAGTCTCTCCATCTTAAAGTTTTCTTTGATTGGCCGGAAGTGGGCAGATTTAGTCAACCGATCGACAATTACCCAGATGGCATTGTGCCCACTCGGAGATCTGGATAACTTGGTGATAAAATCAATTGTTATCCTTTCCCACTTCCATTCAGGTATTTCTGGTTGCTGAAGTAAACGTGAGGGCTTTTGATACTCCACCTTCACCTTGGCGCAAGTCAAGCACTTGCCCACGATGGTAGCAATTTCTGCTTTCATGTTCGGCCACCAATAGAGTTGTTTGAGATCCAGATACATTTTATCTGAACCTGGGTGAATGGAGTATTTCGTCTTGTGGGCTTCGTTCATGACAACTTCTCTGTAACCACCATACTTTAGGGTCCAGATACGGTGCATGAAATAGTAAATTTCGTCTCCCTTGATTTCTAAGTTCTTCTTCATTCCTCGCAGGGCTTCATCCGACATGTTCTCTGGTTTTAAGGCTTCCAGTTGAGCCTCTCGGATTTGTATGGATAATCGGGAATGGATGGTCATAGTCAGTGCCTTCACCTTACACCCTGAATACTCCTTTCGGCTGAGGGCATCTGCTACCACATTGGCCTTGTCGGGATGGTAGCATATTTCGCACTCGTAGTCACTAAGTAGCTCTACCCATCGTCGTTATCTCATGTTTAACTCCTTCTGGTCAAAGATGTGTTGCAAGCTCTTATGGTTGGTGAAGATAGTGCACTTGGTTCCGTAGAGGTAGTGTCTCCAGATCTTTAATGCGAAGACCACTGCTCCCAGCTCCAAATTGTGGGTTGTGTAGATCACTTCGTGCATTTTCAACTGTCTCGAGGCATAGGTGATAACCTTTCCCTGTTGCATGAGCACACAACCTAAGCCCTGATTGGATGCATCACATTAGACGACGAAGTATTCTGTCCCCTCGAGCAAGGACAAGATAGGTGTGCTGCATAGGGCCTGTTTCAATGTTTGAAATACAGTGTCTTGCTTGCCTCCCCAACTAAATGTTACACCTTTCTGTGTTAGGGTGGTTAAAGGCTTGGCAATCCTGGAGAAATTCTGGATGAACCTGCGATAATAGCTAGCGAGACCCAGGAATTGATGGATTTCTGTGGGTGTTTTCGGTGCTGACCAATTCTCAATCGCCTTTATTTTGGATGGGTCCACGTGTATTCCTTCTTCGCTAACCATGTGACCAAGGAACGTTACCTTCCTAATCCAAAATTCACACTTGGAAAATTTTGCATATAGCTTCTCCGCCCTTAGTGTTTCCAGCACTAGTCTCAATTGTTGTTTGTGATCTTCTTCACTTCGTTAATAGACAAGTATGTCGTCAATGAACACGATCACGAACTTGTCTAGGAAAGGGCGGCACACTCGATTCATCAGGTCCATGAACACTTCTGGAGTGTTGGTTAGACCAAAGGGCATTACTACAAACTCGTAGTGTCCATAGCGAGTTTGGAATGTTGTTTTGGGCACATCATTCTCGTGAACCCGCAACTGATGGTACCTGATATTAGATCTATATTTGAAAAGTAACAGGGTCCCTAAAGTTGGTGGAAGGGATCGTCGATTCTGGGTAAGGGATAACGGTTTTTGATGGTCAACTTGTTCAGCTCTCGGTAATCAATGCACATCCGAAATGATCCATCTTTCTTCTTTACGAATAAGATTGGATCTCCCCAGGGTGAGGAACTTAGCCTTATGAATCCTTTTCTAATTAGCTCATTAAGCTGGCTGGATAACTCTTGCATTTCCGTCGGCGCTAAACGATAAGGGGATTTAGCTACAGGAGTAGCTCTAGGGATTAAATCGATACGAAACTCGACTTGACGTTCGGGAGGAATTCCTGGGAGGTCTTCGGGGAAGACATCAAGAAAATTGCAGACTTCGGGGAGATTCTCAAGGTTTTTAACTTTTTTCATCTCATCAACGACGTGGGCTAGGAATGCATGAAATTCCTTCCGCAGATACTTCTGGGCCTTGATGCATGAAATGATACGAAGGTTTGAGCTAAGCTTATCTCTGTTAATCATGAGAGTTTCACCAGAGGGAAGATTGAGACGGATAGCCTTCTCGTAGCAGAGGATATCTTCATGATTGGGGCTCAACCAATCCATGCCGATTATGACATCAAAGCTTTTTATGGAGACTGGCATAAGGTTGATGGGAAAGGAATGATTGTCTAGAGTAAGAGTACATCCTATAAATATGTTGTTAAAGATCTCTTTCTTTCCGTTAGCCATCTCGGTGGTGAATGTTTCGGGTAAAGGTTGAGATTTATATTTAATTACGTGTTTGAATGCATGACTAACAAAACTCCTCTCCACACCCGAATCGAAAAGAATGCATGCATAAGAGTTGTCAAGGAGGAACGTACTCGTAACAACAGTAGGATCAGCGACTGCTTCCTCCTGGCCCATCACCAGCACCCTTCCTATATTTCCACCCGTTGCCGCCTTGGATTAGTTCCTTTTGAAGTGTCTAACTTCCCCAAAACCATAGCAGGCTTGGCTGGCACCCGCTGCAGGAGTTAGATTAGTTGGTTGAACTGGTGCCCTGCAGTATCGGGTTGTGTATCCCTTCCTTCCACAGTTGTTGCATGTCAAATCACGGCAGGGTCCGTGATGATTAAAGGTACACTTGTTTCACCGAGGTAATTTCCCTGAATAACCACCGGTAGGAGCTTGGGTGGTTGGAGCAACAGTTGGAGCAACAGCAGGAGTAGTAGCAGCGTGGACTGCCACTGTTTGTTGCTTCTTGGAGGGCTCTTGAGGAGAATAGCCCTTGCGTTTGTTCCAAAATTTCTTCTTCTTCTCACCACTCTCCTTATGTGGCTCGGCGACCGCAGATGCCTCATCCAGATCGACTCCATGATCGATCAGAGTCTGCGCCAGATACTTGGTGCTTTCAAATGTAGCCGGTTTAGCAGCCAAGACATTTCCTTTGGTTGGTTGAGTTATTCCCCAAATGTACCTCTCGATTTTCTTACTTTCCGGGGTGACCATTCCCGGACAGAGGAGAGCCAGATCACAGAATCTAGCCGTGTAGGCAGCGATGTCGGAACCCTTCATTTTCAAATTCCAGAGTTTGTGCTCCAACTTTTGCACTTCGCCCCTCGGGCAGTATTCCGCAAGCATGAGTTCCTTCAGCCTTTCCCAACCCATGGCATTAGCCACTGGCAGGTTTAGGGTTTTGAATTGACCATTCCGCCTAGTCAAGGCACTATCAGTGAAGGTGCAGGCGGCAAACTTCACCTTGTCTGCTTTGGAACATGCGCAAGTTTCGAAGATGGATTCGATCTTCTCGAACCACCAAGTTAAAGCGATAACACCCCCATTTCCGTCGAAGGGCTTGGGATTTTCGGTCATGAAGTCCTTGTAGGAACACTCCTTTTGATGTCCCTAACTCCCGTCTTGTTGTTGGGGGTCAGTTCCACCTCCCGCCCCTCCATAGTTCACTTGTTCCATTGTTGCAGTTACGGCGGCGGTAACCACTGCTTGGAACATGACGGGGTCGAATTGAGGGGGTGGTGGCGATGGCGGTGGGATGTCGTTGTTCCTTCTGATGGGTCTTCTTCGGGGAGGCATCTTGTTCTAGAAACAATCAGGACGAAGAGGATGGTAAGTCCTCGAGATATATGAAACGAGATATATCTCATCCTAATAATAAAAATATTCTACCAAGCGATAAGCACAGAAAGGTTACTAACGCAAGTAAGTTATCGCTTAAGAAAGAAGAGGTAGCAACATTTGGAATGAATCTATATACTGAATTTGGCTCTAGCTAAAATACTCCTATATTATTTTATGTTGGATGTTTTTGTCCTCGGTAAGTTTTAGGCTTGCTGTAACACCACAGTCACTCCCAAGCACATGTTGGTCATGTCTCGAATGAATATAGTTGATCAGGCTATATTGACCCTAGACATGATTACATAATTGCCCAGGTTTGACCGCAGTGTCCCAACATCCAAATACTTTTGGTTTGTTCTTACTATGACACAGATTCTGTTACATATGCATACTAGTATACTTTTTACAAAATACTTTATATTTTGAAAAATATACTTTAACTTTAGAGCACTTAGGCCCCTTAGTGTTTATAGTTGTATACCATGTAAGGTTCGGTATACTTAGTTCGCTATAAACAAGGGCTCTGATACCAATCTGTCACACCCTGAAACCAGGATGGCGGAAACGTTCTGAGGTGGAGGACGTCATGTTTAGCATCACAACCATTATACAATAGCAATCATAGTAACACAACCATTACAATGAATATATATATATATATATATATATATATATATATATATATATGAAAAGTGTTTACATCAATCTGAAACTTGTTTTAATTACACCAAAAGTATGTAGAATATAAAAACATGACTCTTATTGCTCTGGCTCCTCTAAATCCAAGAAGTACATGTCTACCGATTCCCTGAGAATACAAGCAGTTTGAAAGAATATCAGCAAAAAGCTAGTGAGTTCATAAGCATTTAGTTTTAATGGAAAAGTGTTCTTTGACTCTTTTGAAAAGGGTTCCTCAAGAAAATCCCACATTTTCTTATGAAAAATAGTATTGAAAAGAGTATCTATTAGTAGGAAATAAACCATCAATTTTAGAGTTGCCTGTGTTATCCTGGGAAAATCCCATATTTTCCCTAAAACAGTTATTCGTTCTAGAGGTAGAGATGCAAGTTTAGAAATCCTTGATTACTATCAGTGTATTTATGAAAGTAGTTTTACTACTCAAAATAAAACAAGGAAGAGTAGGGTCCATAAACCAAAGTTAGTTTATACTTATTTGCGAGTCGTATAACCATACTTGATATGACCGAGACACCTACATAACATTCTTCAGGCGTTAAGCTAAATGACATTTGTTCACCCCCGGCATGGAAGACCAGGAGATGGCTCCTAGCACTAGTCTGTAAGACCCAGGGTTATGGCCCCAGGCCTAGCAAGAAAGACCACGAGGTGGCTCGTGGCATAATGGAAAGACTATGGTTAGTACATAGCACTCCTATTGATTATGTTTATGTTTGATATGTATAGCTCATGATTATGTATGTTATGTAAGGCTCGTTTCGTATTTATGGTATGTGGAATTTGCGGAACTCACTAAGCTTCGTGCTTAAAGTTTTCTTTATGGTTTCAGGTACTTCCGATTCAAAAAGGAAGGGTCCGACGTGATCGCAACGCATCCACCTGTGTTTTCTGCAATATGTGATATTTGGGAATGAACTTTGATAAATGCTTTGTATTGAAACGTTTGGCTATGTTTTGAAAGAATTACTCTAATGTTTTGAATATAAGAAAAAATCAACTTTTTACCCTTGATTTTTAGGACGTTACTACTTGGTATCAGAGCCTTGGTTTGAAGGATTCGGCATACTCTCGGGTGTTCTTGAACTCAAACTAAGGATTTGGTGTATTTTTTTTTTATAAAATAAACATTTAAATAAAAATAAATTTCTAATTTAGAAAGGGGTGTGATGCGTGCAATCGGCCAAGCTCAACTAAGTGGTTCCCAAAATACCAATACATGTTCATTATGATATATGCTATTATTATGAGAATTGCGTGCTAGAATAAGAGTTAAGAATCTACTCAATATTATATGATAGGAGAGATGCCTTTATATGCGTGAATGTATGAGCTTTAGAATTGCATGCTAGTATTGATTCCATATTAGTGGATAAAATGGCTTGATTAGTAAATGTTGGTTAGATTTTCTGTTGCCTGAATATTGCTTGGTTTGTGCTTTATGGGACTCTCAGTAACGTGAACTGACTGCTAAGTGAATATGCAAAGCCACATGCGGCACAAATTAAATAATCTTAGAGGGATGGATTTGACCCTATTGCACAAATCTTGTCTGAGTCCAACCGTTCTAGGGTTGAGTCTTTTACTCGAAGGATTATTTGATCTCTGTTGCATGTGACTATATTCGTGAGGAATCCAGATGACATTGTTGGGAGTCCTTCAACAGCTGAGGGCTGGGTGAGGTCGGGAACCTAGGAGAGCCTTGGATATGCTTCAGTGGGTTTAGAGGAGCGGTTTAGTGAGTTTTGGTGCAGTGGTTTTAGGAAGTGACTTAGAGGATTCAGGAGGATTGCTGAGGAAAGTATGGATATGTGTGGAAGGTAGTATTTGGCCCGTATTACTGAAAGCACATGATCCATACTCGAATTGGTGAGAGTCTTGGAGAATCTAAGAAGCTTATAGGGGAGGATTCTTGGGCATGTTTTGATTGTTGGCTTGTCGTATTTCACTTTGGAGATGAGCACTCGGGGAGGTGGTTCTGGATCGGGTTCTGGCTCAGGTGCGGGTACTGAGCCGATTAGCGAGTAGTTGTGGGAGTTCATCTCATTGGAGAATTCTTGCAGTATATTAGAGATATTGGATGAGCGCTCGGGCGCGTTCCGTGCGGAGATTATGGCTATCATTAAAGCTCACACTCTTTCTTTCTAGGAGTTTCGTGCTTATGGAGCGCCTACGTTCCATGGGGAGAGGGACCCCATTGTCAGTAGGAGGTGGTTAGCGGATATAACTAATGCGTTCGTGACGAGTTTCTTCCCCGAGGAGGCGATGGTCAGATATGCTTCGTGCCTATTGAAGGATAAAGCACGAGATTGGTGGGAAGAGGTTGGTAGTGAGTTGGGTGCTGATGCGGTTGATATTATGTCATGGGATGACTTTTCGACCAGGTTCAGAGCTGAGTTTGCACCAATGATTGAGGTACATCAGTTGGCACGTGAATTCTTGGATCTCCGCCAGACTACTAAGACTGTGGTAGAGATCACAACCAAGTTCAAGGAGAGGGCTTTATTGGTACCACGGTATGCAACATATGAGGAAATGAAGAGGGTGAGGTATCATGATAGGATGCGGGATGACATCACGGAGTTTGTGAGTGTTTCAGGGTGCGAGACCCTGAATGATATGGCTTCTAGGGCCCGAGAGCTGGAGATCGATTTGGGGCACCTTGGGAAAAGATGGTCAGTGTAACGCCCGCAAATCCGGGCTAGTCAATTACAGGCAATAAGGGTCGAAAACGACTTTTCGACAAAAGATTATTTAGAATAAATAATTTGATTTCGTTTCATGCATGGATCAGGGAAAGACACAACGTTACCAAGAAACTAGTAAATGATTTCGTTCCATTTAAGTATGTCGTTACCATTGTTTAGTAAATGATTTCGTTTCATTTAAGTATGTCGTTACCAAGGGCATTCCACATGATCCTCGACGAAGCAGAAAACCGTGTGAGGAATCAAGGATGAGGACTTCATATTTGAAGATCAAGTCATGTAGTAGCCATAGTATCTTATGATGTAGCCCATCAGAGGCATAGTCTAGGGTGAACTTGAACATCTATGTAATAGTTTCAAGAAATAATAAAGCCTTCGTTTTGTTATCTGATGTGTTAAACTATTATGTGATTTTCTTGTATGGTGACTTGGAAAACTGCGAGACAATACTTGGGACGAGTATGAGTAGGTGTGAAAGGTAGTAGATGCATATACTACCGGAAGCACAAGACTCATGCTTGGATCAGGGAAAGTCACAAGGTTACCAAGAAACTAGTAAATGATTTCGTTTCATTTAAGTATGTCGTTACCATTGTTTCGGTAATGACTAAAAAGATTGTTGATATTCCGACCCGAGTGGCCATATCAAATTGAGTCCGACTACGATAAGTATGTTACGTGGTTCAGAGAACCAAGTTCGATGTAGCACCGACTTAAGCCAGAAGAATTAATCAAAGCAATCAGTAGAGGTATCACGACGGTTGCTAGAAATACTACCATTTTAAGATGTGATCTAGAACATGAAGGAAGGTACAGTCTGTTCTGTAATTTGACTCTAAGAGACTTGAGTCTAAGCTTTGCAACATATGATGAGAGGTCATTGGAATATGACACATCAGTCCACTAAAATAATAAAAGAACTTATCTCAAGTTCGTATCAACTGAGGATTGACATTGTGGCTTGAAGGTCATAATTTAGAGTCTAATGTGAGATAGAGAGCGGATGTAGGATCGAGCACCGCCTGTAGTCAAGGAGTCCAAGAGTTAGATACTCATTCGAAGAAACATCGAAGTTATGAATTAGGATGAAGAGATAACGTATGGAGTCATCATGTGAGCCCTGTTTCATTGATGATTCCAGGACGTAATCATCCTAAGGGGGAGATAATTGTAACGCCCGCAAATCCGGGCTAGTCAATTAGAGGCAATAAGGGTCGAAAACGACTTTTCAACAAAAGATTATTTAGAATAAATAATTTGAACCAAGTTGTAGTACATGTCACAAGGTTTTCGTACATATAAAGAACACCGAAATCCGAGTTATAACGAAGAAGTTATGACCCGTCGAAGTTTCGCGTCGGAACCGACACGACACCGGGAAGCGTGAATAGTGAATTTACGATAGAGCAAGATTTAGCCTTAGCGATCTAAAAAAAAGTCGTAGAATATGTTAAACTAAGAGCGTCGATAAAAAGAACGCCCAAATCTAACTTCGTATGAGGAAGTTATGATTTTTCTAAGATTCGGCTTAGCAGTGTACAACCCGAAACTCGAATTTTAGTTCGAGCGGTTTTTGGCTTACGCGACCTAAATGAGAGTTGAAGATCTCATTAATAGGAACTCAACGGTAAAAAGATGGACGAAAACGGAGTTCGTATGAAGGAGTTACGAATTCTTCGCGGTCATTTAACAGTCTAAACGCCTCCTACTGTTAAATTTGAGATCGGTCGAGAATTAGCCGACGGAGTCTAAATGAAACTTGTAGATCTTGATTTTACCTACGTTTGGATCTAAAGAACGTCGAAAACGGAGCTCGTATGCGAAAGTTATGATTTTTCTAAGTTCGAAGGCTGATACGCGATAGGGGGTGACGTGGCACCACCAAATTTGGACACGTGGCACCACCAGAAGGCCACCACATGGGCCAACTCGGCGAGTAGGTCCCCCTTCTCTTCACACCTCCCAAACTCACTTTCTCTCTCTAGTTTCTCTCTCTAGCCTCCCTAACCCCCCTAAAAGCCTAGGTAAACCCCCTAGCACCCGAAGGAAGCCCCGAGGCTCCCGGAGTCCTGAGAAAAAGGGTCTTTCGGCTCAGAAACGCTGCTCCGGTGAAGCCCGGTTTTCGAGAAAACCCGCTGTAAGCCAGCTACGCCTACCCTATCTTTAACGTAGCTTATGTTTCGATATAGTAATGTTATTAGATCTTTAAAATAATTATTTGGACTATTATTATGAGTTATATTGAGTGTTTTCATTAACGCTTATATAATAATAATAATAGCTAGACTATTAATTAGTCGTGATTATCGTTAGACTAAACCCTAGCGGTATTGGTACTAGGTTTTATCGAAGGAAAATCGTTTTGAGAGTATCGAAGCGCTGTCCGAGTGCTGAGTCATCACCTTTCAGGTGTGTGCATGGTCCCCTTCAACTTACACATAGATATGAAGTATTTACTACGTGTTATGTGTGCATATTGTCTGTCTGCTTGCTGTCTATGCTCGGTGAAAGATTTTATACATGTTTTAAACGATTTAAACTATATATGTATTTTATATCTACGAAAATGTTGGGGTAAAACATGGGTAGATATAATAGATGAAATATGAGTTGGACGATGAGTTGAGAGGTGATATAGACTATGAGGTATGGGTGAGAGGTGTACGATGTGAGAAGCCTTTTTCCCAAATGATGTCCCCGTCATTCAGCAGAGTATGGATGACAACCACGGACTATTCTAGATAGTCCAGTCGAACACTAGCAGGCTCGCAACCTGTAGGTGTTGTGAACGATGTGTTCACTCGGTGTACTCTAAACCTTGGTGATGATGCAGACTTGATGCCTAGACCCTAGTGATCATGCAGACTTGGTGCCAAAACCCTGGCGACTATGCAGACTTAGTGCCTATTGTATAAATTCTGGCGACTATGCAGACTTAGTGCCTAAACCCTGGTGACGATGGACTTCATGCCGATTCCTTAGGATGATCCTTAGGAATGTATGAACGAGGAATGGTTGATTCTTAGGGTAGATCCTTAAGAATAATGAAGATAATGGGGATGGGTAATTGGGTTGATTGTTGGATTATTTAAACATAATAATTATATTATTGTGGGTTGAAAACCCTGTGTACTCACCAGGTTTCTCAACCTGACCCACTTAGTTTATTTATATCACAGGTGTTGATATGAAGTCACATTACACTGAGAGATTTAAAGAGATGTAGATCACTAGTGTAAATAAATGTAAGTTCTATTTATGCTTATGTTTCTGTATTAACGATGACATCCCAAACGTTTTAAAATGAATAAAATATGTTTCTTCAAAAATGTTTTAATAACGTATTTATCATGTTTTTCTGGGAACAAATTCCGCAACATTTTTATTAAAAGAAGTACTCTGATTTTTATAAAGCATAAACAAAATCGGTCTTTTCTGGCCGTGAAATTGGGGATGTCACAGTTGGTATCAGAGCATTAGTTTAAGCAAACTAGGAATTTGTAGGATTTCTAGACTTAAACTTAGAATGCTAAGCGATGATTGTGAGGTGTGAGCACTAGCTTATTTTAGGAATTGTGCCTAAAATGCTTTTATGTGCTAAATGCTTTGTGCATGATATGCTGTTATTTGTTCGGATCTATGGTCTGTTGCCGACCGGATTTGGAAACCTTATGTGTTTAGGATTCTAAACGTACGACTACGATATTAGAACTAGCATGTAAATGTTTCGGAGTGATAAGGATGATTTAAACGTCAATCCTAAGTAAAGGTCTAGATTCACCTCATTTGGTGTATAGATCAAGATGGTAAGAACACGTAGCGGAAACGTGAATGCAAATGGGAACCGAGATCAGCCCCCAGTGATTGAGCAAATACCAGTTGTGGTAGCCGCTGCTGAGCCAATAACGATGGCCGGAGTGCAAGAAATGATCCAGGAAATGTTGGATCGTCAAATGGAGGAAACCAGATGTTTGCTCCAGCAAAATCGAGAGGAAGCGACCATACAGATTGAACAGCCCGAGTTGAACGAAGGGCAGACTGAGGAGGGAAACTACAGTGGGACTGTTGGTCAAGCCAACCCACCAATAGCTAGGCAAAACCACCAGGATGGAGGAAATGATGGACGTGGATGCAAATACAAGGATTTCATGGCGTCCAAACCACCGAGTCTATCTGGAAGCCCGACGCTGGTGGAAGTCATAAACTGGATCTCCGAGATGGAGACGATGTTTGAGAGTTGTGAGTGTAGCAACAGGCAAAAGACCGCTCTCGCGGTTCCTCTGTTGAAATCTGGAGTACTAAGCTGGTGGAAGCTACTAGCTAATTCAATGCCCAAAGGAGAAGCGAGCAAGATGTCATGGGAGGATTTTCTGGTACAGCTAAAAATGCAGTACTGCTTTGAACAGGATCTTCTGGAGATCAACAACGAGTTTCAGAATCTAAAGAAGGGAAAGATGAGTGTCATCGAGTATGCTGCAAGTTTTACGGAGAAAATGAAGCTTGTTCCTCACCTCGTCCCAACTAAACTCTCCAAGGGTAACAAATTTGCCCTCGGATTACCAGCGGACTTCGGTCCAATGGTCAAGCAAACTACCACTCTGAAAGCTGCCATCTGGGCTGCTAAGAATGTGGAGACCCAGATACGAGAGAAGGATCTGGAAAGAGCTGAAATTGGCGAGAAAAGGAAGCATGAGGGATCTTCAAAATCCAACAAGGAAAAGAAATTCTCAAAAACGGAAGAAGGAGGAGGAGGTGAATCCAAGTGGTGCGAGAAGTGTAAAAAGAAGCACTTCGGGAAATGTGGCGAGGAGGTGACTTGCTACAAATGTGGAAAGACAGGGCATTATGCCAGCAAGTGTGCGACCAACAAGAAGGTGTGTTATGGATGTAACAAAGAAGGGCATATTTCTAGGGACTGCCCGGGGAAAAATAAAGCAGCAAGACCAGAAACGCCGCCGAGGCCAAGGGCATTCCACATGATCCTCGACGAAGCAGAAAACCGTGTGAGGAATCAAGGATGAGGACTTCATATTCGAAGATCAAGTCATGTAGTAACCATAGTATCTTATGATGTAGCCCATCAGAGGCATAGTCTAGGGTGAACTTGAACATCTATGTAATAGTTTCAAGAAATAATAAAGCCTTCGTTTTGTTATCTGATGTGTTAAACTGTTATGTGATTTTCTTGCATGGTGACTTGGAAAACTGCGAGACAATACTTGGGACGAGTATGAGTAGGTGTGAAAGGTAGTAGATGCATATACTACCGGAAGCACAGGACTCACGCTTGGATCAGGGAAAGTCACAAGGTTACCAAGAAACTAGTAAATGATTTCGTTTCATTTAAGTATGTCGTTACCATTGTTTCGGTAATGACTAAAAAGATTGTTGATATTCCGACCCGAGTGGTCATATCAAATTGAGTCCGACTACGATAAGTATGTTATGTGGTTCAGAGAACCAAGTTCGATGTAGCACCGACTTAAGCCAGAAGAATTAATCAAAGCAATCAGTAAAGGTATCACGACGGTTGCTAGAAATACTACCATTTTAAGATGTGATCTAGAACATGAAGGAAGGTACAGTCTGTTCTGTAATTTGACTCTAAGAGACTTGAGTCTAAGCTTTGCAACATATGATGAGAGGTCATTGGAATATGACACATCAGTCCACTAAAATAATAAAAGAACTTATCTCAAGTTCGTATCAACTCAGGATTAACATTGTGGCTTGAAGGTCATAATTTAGAGTCTAATGTGAGATAGAGAGTGGATGTAGGATCAAGCACCGCCTGTAGTCACGGAGTCCAAGAGTTAGATACTCATTCGAAGAAACATCGAAGTTATGAATTAGGATGAATAGATAACGTATGGAGTCATCATGTGAGCCATGTTTCGTTGATGATTCTGGGACGTAATCATCCTAAGGGGGAGATAATTGTAACGCCCGCAAATCTGGGCTAGTCAATTAGAGGCAATAAGGGTCGAAAACTACTTTTCGACAAAAGATTATTTAGAATAAATAATTTGAACCAAGTTGTAGTATATGTCACAAGGTTTTCGTACATATAAAGAATGCCTCCTACTGTTAAATTTGAGATCGGTCGAAAATTAGCCGACGGAGTCTAAATGAAAGTTGTAGATCTTGATTTTACCTACTCCTGGATATAAAGAACGTCGAAAACGGAGCTCGTATGCGAAAGTTATGATTTTTTTAAGTGCGAAGGCTGATACGCGATAGGGGGTGACGTGGCACCACCAAAATTGGACACGTGGCACCACCAGAAGGCCACCACATGGGCCAACTCAGCGAGTAGGTCCCCCTACTCGGCGAGTCCATCAAATTTTTGCACTATAAATAGAGGTGTCGGGTCTAGCCTTCTCTTCACACCTCCCAAACTCACTTTCTCTCTCTAGTTTCTCTCTCTAGCCTCCCTAACCCCCCTAAAAGCCTAGGTAAACCCCCTAGCACCCGAAGGAAGCCCCGAGGCTCTCGGATTCCCGAGAAAAAGGGTCTTTCGACTCAGAAACGCTGCTCCAGTGAAGCCCGGTTTTCGAGAAAACCCGCTGTAAGCGAGCTACGCCTACCCTATCTTTAACGTAGCTTATGTTTCGATATACTAATGTTATTAGATCTTTAAAATAATTATTTGGACTATTATTATGAGTTATATTGAGTGTTATTTAACGCTTATATAATAATAATAATAGCTAGACTATTAATTAGTCGCGGTTATCGTTAGACTAAACCCTAGCGGTATTGGTACTAGGTTTTATCGAAGGAAAATCGTTTTGAGAGTATCGAAGCGCTGTCCGAGTGCTGAGTCATCACCTTTCAGGTGATTGCATGGTCCCCTTCAACTTACACATAGATATGAAGTATTTACTATGTGCTATGTGTGCATATTGTCTGTCTGCTTATTGTCTAAGCTCGGTGAAAGATTTTATACATGTTTTAAATGATTTAAACTATATATGTATTTTATATCTACGAAAATGTTGGGGTAAAACATGGGTAGATATAATAGATGAAATATGATTTGGACGATGAGTTGAGAGGTGATATAGACTATGAGGTATGGGTGAGAGGTGTACGATGTGAGAAGCCTTTTTCCCAAATGATGTCCCCGTCATTTAGCAGAGTATGGATGACAACCACGGACTATTCTAGATAGTCCAGTGGAACACTAGCAGGCTCGCAACCTGTAGGTGTTGTGATCGATGTGCTCACTCGGTGTACTCTAAACCTTGGTGATCATGGAGACTTGATGCCTAGACCCTGGTGATCATGCAGACTTGGTGCCAAAACCCTGGCGACTATGCAGACTTAGTGCCTATTGTATAAATTCTGGCGACTATGCAGAATTAGTGCCTAAACCCCGGTGACGATGGACTCCGTGCCGATTCCTTAGGATGATCCTTAGGAATGTATGAACGAGGAATGGTTGATTCTTAGGGTAGATCCTTAAGAATAATGAAGATAATGGGGATGGGTAATTGGGTTGATTGTTTGATTATTTAAACATAATAATTATATTATTGTGGGTTGAAAACCATGTGTACTCACCAGGTTTCCCAACCTGACCCACTCAGTTTATTTATATCACAGGTGTTGATATGAAATCACATTACACTGAGAGATTTAAAGAGATGTAGATCACTAGTGTAAATAAATGTAAGTTCTGTTTATGCTTATGTTTCTGTATTAACGATGACATCCCAAACGTTTTAAAATGAATAAAATATGTTTCTTCAAAAATGTTTTAATAACGAATTTATCATGTTTTTCTGGGAACAAATTCCGCAACATTTTTATTAAAAGAAGTACTCTGATTTTTATAAAGCATAAACAAAATCGGTCTTTTTTGGCTGTGAAATTATGGATGTCACAGTCAGATTAGGCGCATATAGTGGAGGGTCTCGGTAAGAGACCCAAGACTTCGGATTAGCGTTTGAGGGGCCAACAGGGTCGGGGTCATTACGACATGTATGGGAAACTGCACAATGGAGTTTGCCATTCCAGGGGTTTGGGCTGCTACAAGTGCGGTAGGGTTGGTCACGTTAGCAGGGATTGTCCTCAGGGGGAAAGCTCGTTGTGCTTTCATTTTGATCAGGTGGGCCATAAGAAGTCTTTCCATGATGGTGGAAGTTTGTCAATCACACTTAACATAACAATGGATTCACCCATATTTTTTTTGTGCAATTTGAATTGACCAAAAAGACAATGTAGTTTATTGTATTACTCCATGACAGACCATGAATCCACCATTTTATAGTTATTAAAACCGCTAACCATTGACTTCTTGCTATAATTATCCTTAGCGTTGTATTCGGGTTCAAGTGTCCCACAATTCCTTCACACTTGTAGCATCACTAAGGGTATCAAATAAATAATCAGAAATACCATTTAAAATATGACCAATGTGGATATAGTCATCATTTCCTGAGTTGCTCCTCTTCCTGATTTCTTCTAATGTCTCATTGTCAACCACCTCAGTCCTTGGAATACTCAACACATACGCATCTTTCAGTGTGCTCAACATGAAGTGCATATTCTTCTGCCAGCACCTAAAATCTTTGCCTTCAAACTTTTCCATTTTGTTGAACTTTGTGGTCAACTTGTAGATTGATTTAATTATCTCCACTAGACTAGAATTATCATTTTGAATGTAATAGATTATTAAGGGTTGTGGTGGAGAAACAAACTCCCAATGGATCGCATGAGTTTTCTTTCCAAACTGTTATTTCTATCCTATACCCGAGTTACAAGAAATATATTCTAGGAAAATCCAAAGGGACACTTGAGAATCTAGACATATAAACACAAGCAAATTAGCTAAAGAATTATAAGACCGTTTAGATGAAGAGAGCTGAAAAAGGGTGTGTTGAAGCTCAAGAGGAGAGCCGTATTTATACTTGACTGACAAGATTAGTCAGTTTTACCAGAATCAGGGAATTAATGGCATAATCAATGGTTTCCAAAATTGATGAGAGTAATCAATTTTACCATAATCACCCATTCGAATTCGAATTTTCCACTATGGCACTAATTCAAATTTTAAAGACCTTTTGGGGCGCTGCCCCAAAGCCCACGGGGGTGAGGCCTCCATGACCCCCAATTTTTCGTATCGGCTTATCATTCGATCTTATATATGCATGCAATCTGCACTCACCACACATATATAATGATAGGAGAGCCTTGCGATGCATGTTACTATGTAAGATTATATATTGTATTGTCGTTCTTTTGTTATGATTGTTTTTATAACGTGTATATGTATCTACTTCTCTTAGTATTAATGAATTTTGCTTATAAAAATAAAAATTATATTTGGGTGCCTATTTTTATATTTTAATTTTACACACAGGACCCTCAACATCCATTGGACACCCTTGATAATCCAATAACTGCCTCTAGACAACCATCAAATTCACCAACTAAGACACAAACTACTATCAACCATTCGTTTTTTTAATGTGACATCCTAAACACACTACACCACTGGCATAAACTAAAATTACAAATTTTGGAAGTATTTAATATTAATGGGTCCATAATAATAATAAAATCATGTGCGTGTTGATATTGTGATTGTATTATATCACGGTATACGACAAGCAATAAGTGAGACCCACATATCACTATCAAGGTCTTATGTTAAATATTTTTCACGACTCAATAGATAATGTAATATTCTAATGATTTTTTTCCGTGTTTCATAGTATGGTTAACCAACATGTTAAATAATCTATTACAATAAGTACGATTAAATTTTGCAAAAAATATTCATATTTTTATTATCCAAAAAAATTCAAGAACATTAGAAAAAAAAAACATTAGGTCAAAACTTACATTGGGATATTATATATATATATATATATATATATATATATATATATATATATATATATAGAGAGAGAGAGAGAGAGAGAGAGAGAGAGAGAGAAAGAGAGAGTTATTTTGAGAACTCAAAGATGTGCAATAACTGGATGAATCAAAATCCGCCCAATATTTTTCGAAATGAAAACAACCACTATACTTGAAATGTTGTGTACAAGCAACATCCATGCGCAAAAAAAAATTAACAAATTTTTTTTGTTGAAACGTGCATATATGCACACTAGAATATGGATTAAATGTGCATTAATGCACATTTACTTTTTGTGTTTTTGATAATTTCAAGTTGCAATTCTTTCAAATGTTGTATTAGAGTCCCACTGTTATGTTGGTTTTGAAAATTTTTGAAAAAAATATACAAAATATGTTTATATGCACATACATCCACATTCAGTTGTGCATATATGCACATTTTAAACACCAAGTTTGTCAAACCTTTATTAGTCTAGATATGGTTTAGACACAATATTTGGAGACTAATTGTGATAATTGTTTCGAAAAACATTGAGTGGATTAGGGTTTCCCAAGTTCCCGCACAACTTTATGTTTTCAAAATAACTTAACTAATATATATATATATATATATATATATATATATATATATATATATATATATATATATATATATATATATATATATATATATATATATATATATAGACACACACACACTAAGCGAATCTCCGCAAGTTGCAAGAAAGAGATTGTATGGTTAAATTATATTAGAATTTATGATTTATCTATATTTTTTTTTGGTATTTTCCATATTATTATCAGTGACTTTCATAAACATTTATATGTCAAAGAAAGTCATGACAACAACGATATGATATCCTGTGTAATATGTTCTCGTAAATGATGACGGATGTGTTATATTAATATTACAGTGAAGATCATTATATTGGTATCTTTTATATAGAATATATACTAAAAGTTTTTTGTAATGAAATAAATAAAACGACATTGTAAGAACAAAAGTTGTTGCATATGTCGCTTGTTTATTTCATATTGCAATAAAAGGTTATATTTAAAAGTTGGTAAAAATAAAATGGTCAACACAGTATATTCTAATATACCAAACTTTATATATTGAAAACTATGATATAAAAATGAATTAAGTTAACTTATCTTAGCATGTATCATTTTAATTTTGAAAGAGACAAAACTCTTCGTAAAATTGAGATGTTTTGATGTGATTGAACACACACACACACACACACACACACACACACATATATATATATATATATATATATATATATATATATATATATATGTTTGCTAGTTTATTTGAGTGAAATTTATAATAAACCCCTTCAATTGATTTCTTTTGAGATTAATTAATAAGAAGATATTGATATGTTAGTACACTTATGTTCTTCATATGTTTGAAACCCTTACTTAATTAAGTTTATGATGCCATTGATCTGGTCCAGTACTTAGTGTAGATAGTTAGTTTGGTTTCTTAGGAATTCGAAATGGAAAAATAGTTTTGTATTTTCAAATCTATATCTTGTATGTCATTAGTTTTTGAATTCATTATTAGATTGGAATGATTTTCAAGTTATTTCAAGTTCATAAACTATCTTTTACACATCGATTGTAAAAAATTTTGAAATAATAAATATTTAAGATTTAGAAATAGCAATTGTCAATAATTTTCAATGTATGTCTACAATTAATAAAACTAATTTTCAAGCATATAGCACATCATTATTCACATCACTTTTGTTTTGGATCCACATGTACAACTTTCATCTAAATTTTTTGTGTTGTTTATATCTCTTTTTTTACGAATTTTAAAAACAACAAATTCATAATTTTCTTCACGTTTTATCCATGTACTTTTTCATCAAGCTAAAGACATAATAAATAATTATTATTCATCTAAAATTTTGTTTTCGTAAACACACTTCAAGGACATTAAATTCATAGTCTTCTTCATGTTTTAGGTGCGTACTTATTTGATCAATATGAAAAGAGGCCATGAAAAGTCACTTCTTGTTCATCTACACAAGCCATGGAAAGACATTTATTGTTTATCTCAAATACACAAAACTTTTTATTTGGCTCATGTACATAATAAACTTGTTATTTAATTCAAAGAAAATAGATGGAAAAAGGATATGGGAGGAATCAACTGTAACTATTTGAAACTTCTTCAGTCTCATGCACTCTAGATAATGAAAATGAAAAGAGAAGAAAATCAAGTTTTTTAATATAGCCAAAATATCTCAGTTAAAAAATTATTCAATTAGCATAAGTTTAAGAGTTAAGGAGTTTCAAATGAATATGGTTCTAGATAGATGGTCTATCTTGAACCATATTCAATTAAATAACATCCATTGTAAGAGATAAATAGAAGTAAACAATATATTTTCATTTCTATACATTAATATCACGTGTTAGAGAAAAATCATAAGAGAAAACACCATATGAACTTCCAAACCCGAGAGAAGAATCTGCGTCAACAAAAGAGAAAAAAAAAAGTTTAGTGCCAATATATTCAAGAGAGACATAGCCTTTTTCATTCTTCGCAAGTATACCTCAAATTCTGGAGTTTTATGTCTTATTTGGTGAAGAACAACCTCAAAGAGACACTTAGAAAGAGAGGGTATCCATAGGGATGTTGGTGGAAAAAAAAAGAGAAAAAGGAAAGAGTTTATAGGTTTAGGTTCTTATTCTTGCTTCTATTAAGTCTTACAAAAGAGTAACTTAAAGTTGGAAAGGCCTTATTCAAGCTTTTATCAAATTTCAATCATTATTATCTAAAAAATCATAATATAACTATAATTGAAGCGACATAACCTATTTCTTCAACTCTTCATATTTGAATCATAAACACTTGAACTGCATGAAAGTTTTATGTGACAAAATACTACTAATAGAGATAATTTTCAAAAAGGTATATTGTAATATTTGAATCACAAAACCTTCAACCACGTGAAGGTTTTTTTGTGAGAAATGAGTACTAACATAGCTACATATATAATAAGAGAACGCAAAAAGTTATTGGAAATTTATAAATATTATATAAGTTATTAACTAAATAATGTAAAATACCATTTAGCTTTCAAATCATTATTGTTAGAGAAAACAAATTATCTATAATTATAGGAGTTTGAGTGGTTTCTACACAGGTTAAAAATATATGTTCTTTAAAATGGTTATTTTATTGATTTTAATTTTCACATAATAACTTTTACATTGAGTATATATATAAAATTTCAACTATTTTGAAAAATATTACTCAATGACTTCTACCATTTCTTGCACATAAATAAAATTAAATATAATTTCGATTTAGTGTTATTTTTAACAATTTTTATGATTGATTAATTTAAAATTTCACCTATGTTACCATTTCTTAATTTCAATGATATATAGATATAAATAATCTTATAAGATTTTTAGTTATTTCTACTAATTAACATAACAATCACTTTGAAATATTTTGTTGTCATAAAAATAGTTTTTTGATTTTATTTAGTTAAGTTGACATTTCGATTCAGGTTTCTATTTAACTTATTTCAACATTTCAACTTTTAAAAAAAAGAACTTTGATCGATTTTCAAGTTTATTTGAGATTTTGGTTTAGGTTTATATCTAATATCATATTTAATTTAACAAATTAAGAAAATGATATTAATAATTCAAAAGTTATTATATAGACATTGTATTTTCCAAATGTTTAAATTAAAAAACTAAGTATATTGTATTAATAATTCAAAAAATCTACCATTAATATGATAATATTTTATATTCAATAAGTTAAATAAGGTTGGAAGCTGAAAAGATATGAGTTTTAAATAAATGTAGTAAGAGTTTACATAACTCAGTTATATATATACTAGGCGAATTCCATACATTGCATAAGTTAATATTATATAGTTACAATTTTGAAAAATATATGTTTCAAATGATTATATTATTGATTTTAATTATGAAATAATAATTTTTATACTAAGTTGGCATGAAATTGTAAATATACTTGAATAATAGTATTACTTTTAACTATTGTTATTATTAATCAATCTAAAAATATTTATTTGACCTTCTTTTAGTTTCGATCATCGTGTTTATATAAAATATCAACCATTGTTTTAAGGTAATGTATTGTAATTTATAATTTTATCTTGTTCTAAATTATTATTGTTGTTAATTACTTTCAAAAAATCACTTACTCATTAAATAGGTACATAAAACTTTTATAAACCACTTATTCTTTGCATTTTCTTTTTATTATATTGAAATAATATGTCCCGTAATATTGTCATATTTTTTTCATATATATATATATATATATATATATATATATATATATATATATATATATATATATATATATATATATATATATATATATATATATATATATATATATATATATATATATATATATATATATATATATATATATATATATAAAAGAGTTAGACTACAGGGTTGCATTAGTTGCTACATGCTTCCAATTATATATATATATATATATATATATATATATATATATATATATATATATATATATATATATATATATATATATATATATTCGAGTAAAATATTTAGTAACAATATAATTATATTATATTACTTATATCAACCAAATACTCAAT
>NC_056631.2:15837887-15850387 GCF_002870075.4 Lactuca sativa
TCTCAACCCAGTACCTGTAAGGGTTATGAAATAAAGAAAAACTCCATATGCTCCGCAAAGACTCCTTTCTGAAAAATATCATGTAAATTCGTAGAGACGGAGTCTGAAATTATCAAGAGGAGAACAAGAAGATAAAGTGAAAGTGAATCGTAATTGATCTGCGAGGTCTCCTCATCAATGGCGTTGACCAAATCTAAAACCTCGACTTCAAATCTAATCAAAATGGATTCAGGCCTCACTTCTCTCTCATAGTGATTTAGGGATTTTGGTACAAGGTATTGACTCTTAGACACCAGCAACTTAGGGTTTTTCTTACAAGGTTTGTCTGTGCACTTCGATTTCTCAAATGGAGAATCAATAATGTTGGATTTCAAAAAAGCAAAATAGAGCTAATGTTTGTTTCTTTTTGAGTTCATATGAGTTAGTGGGAATCTGGAACAACAGCACTTCAGAGTTCAATATTAAGTATCTCTGGGTTATCCGTCTACACTATCATCGTTTTCAACATGCTCATTCAGGTTTGTGTTATTTCTCTGCTCTTATACTTTCTTAACTTCGTTTGGGGTTTGTTTGGAATTTGGATTCAGATCTATTTGTATTGATGGCTGATTCAGACTGGAAGAGTTCCAATCTATGACAATGGCCGACCCACGGTAATACTTCTACCTGTTCAAGTGATCATTTAATTACTTTTATGTTTTGTTAATCATTTTTTTTCTTTTGTTGGTTTCCCTGTTGAAGAAACGGGAAAACCCATGTCTGTTGCTCAGTACTTACGACAGAAGTACAACATTCATCTTAGGTATCCACATCTTCCTGCAATCCAAGCTGGTTCTGATGCAAAACCCACATATTTACCAATGGAGGTATGTTTTTTTTATTACATTTATTTGGAATGAATAAATAAGTTGTGTTGACAGCAATTTGATATTAAGGATTTGTAGGATTGCTGGTGGACAGCGATATGCTCTAAAGCTTAATGAGAAACAAGTGACAAACTTTCTTAGGAATACTAGCATTGGAGATCGACCAGTTGCATTTGTAACTCATAGGTTGAAATATTTAATTAAAAATGAAAGATAAAAAAAAAAAAAAAAAAAAAAAAAAAAAAAAAAAACGAATTTCTCTTTTAACCATTTTGGTATTCTTGTTAATATATTGTATTGTATTGCAGCATGGACGGCTTGGTTGTGAAACAGATGTTACATCAAGCAAGTGCAGAAAACAGGGGCAATCTTGTAAAAAACATTATTGGTGTGGTATGTTTTATTTAATAAAGTATAATAACAATAATTTATCACTAGTTTCAAAGTATAATCAAAAGGAGGATAAAGTAAGTTGCTATTCATGTGAAGAGTTTTTCACTTTCACATGGCATAATGAAAAGTTATTTTTTTTTGAACTCAGCTTTCTTTACGTTGTGCCTTTGTTATGCAGGAACCTTGGCTAAAAAAGTTCCCCTTTTAGAATTCTTGTGTTCTTATGTTACAATATTATTAACAGGTAGCCACAGAGATTGAGTTAGAAGCCAAGAATCAAAATGAGTTTATCAATCAACTAGTATGGAATTAATTATTAATCTAATCCTTGTACTTTCTTATTTCTTTTTTCCCTTTATGGATTAAGTGGTTGAATGGGTTAAGTCAAAAAGAAATAACTACATATATATATATGAAAATATTGAATTCTATATCCTTTAAAAAAAATTAGACGTTCCCATTAAGTTTTAATTTTTACAAACTTACCCTCATCTGTCTTTTCCTTCTCATTTTCTCAAATTTTGATGGACGAATTATGACACATTTTACAAATCTAAAAAAGTCACATTTTTTATTTTTATTTTATTCTAGTTTTACAGCAAATGACATTAATAAAAGCTCTAGCAGGGGTGAAGAACAACATGAGGAAATTAAACAAGATGCGATTGATTAGTCTTTTTTGCCTATTGTTTATACTTTTTTATCTTGCATTTTGTGCACTCGTCATGTTCAGTCCCTTAAGGTCAGTCCAATACATCATGTTATGAATTATGTACAAAAAATGTTTCTTCAAAGTGTATGTATGCATATTTTGGATTACCAAAAAAAAAATCGTAACTTGGTTTAGTTCAGATGAAGAATTAGGATATGCCTGAAGGAAGTTGGACATGAATCTGATAGGGATATGACCCTTCGAGTCTTGGATGTTTAAAATATAATACCCTGGACATTTGAAATATAATACCCCCCAAAATAATTGAATGTTTATAAATAAATTTTCTTTTTGACCAATAAATTTATGAGAAATTACAAAACAGTCCATGTTCTTATATAAATTATAATTTAATCGTAAATGCATAACTTGTGAGTTTTGGGCTGTTATTTTTGGACTATTAAAATCATGTACAATTTAGTGAATTAAGTTAAATTCTTATTTGACATAGTTTGTCAAAAATATATAATTATGAACTTACAACATTGGCCCTTAAACGTTGATATTGAAAGTATGCACCTTTTATGTTCGATTTTCCCTTTCTCTCTCTCTCTTATCTTTTTATTTTTATAATATAATAGTTGTGTTATTTCAGCTTAAATCCCTACATTATACATTTGCTTAATTGGGTTTGTATAAAACCTGTGGTTGTAGGAATACCTTAAGAAGTCTTGTATCCAACGTGTTTTCATTGTATTGCTCATTCGTGTAAGAAACATCCGCTCACCCTTTTGGTGGTTGTAGGAATAACTTCTAACTTCTAACAATCTGACAACATTTCTTAATGGAACCCGGAACACCACAAAGTTATCTGCTATCGATACACACTTATGCAAATATTTTCAACGTAGAGCGGGTTTTAATGCAACCTGGAACACCACATGGTCTCAATATGTTCTTGCTATATATATAAACATTAAATATTTGTTGTTTTTTCAAGTTTTTGGCAGATATACAAGTTGATGACGAGAACATTGTTCCAAGACCATCTACTAAAGCAAGGTTATGATGATGTCCTTTAATAGCAATGTAGTATTAACTTATATAGTTACGGATGATCATTTGTATTTGACATGTTAGTGCAATGAATTATCTTTCTTATTTATTGTATCTTATTTTGTATTTTGTATGACATTAACTTTTGTGCAATGGATTGTATTTTTTGTATATGGTATTTTATTTTCTATTATGAGACATGAAATGAAAATTTAATTTGAAAATTAGTAAATCTATAAATAATTTTAAAAAAAAATAAAATAAAAATTACGATACGCAAAAATGTGTGTCATCTTCATTTATGACATGGCCTTTCTTAATAGCGGCTTTAATGATACGCATTGCGTGTCGTAAATGCGCGTCGTCTCTTGTTATGACAGGGCCTTTCTTGACGCGCATTTGCGCGTCGTCTGAGCATTTTACGACGCGCAATGAGCGTCATAAAAGGTTGTTTTTCTAGTAGTGACTACCATACCATGATTTTGCAATTGGTATGGTATGGTACTACCAACCAAGCATGTTGGTTATCGTTATTCTTCGTTCGGTTGGTAAGATGTTGGTTAGTTTTACATGGTACATATTTGTCAACCCTAATACATATACATATTTGTTTGCTATTTTATTTGAGTGAAATTTATAATAAATTCCTTTAATTTCTTTCTTTTGAATTTTCAAGTCTATATCTTTTATGTCATAATTTTTTGGCGCCATTATTAGATGGAACGGTTTTCAAGTTATCTCAAGTTTATAGACTATCCTTTACACAACTGTTATAGCAAAATTTTAGAAATAATATTGTTTAACCTTTAGAATTAGTAATTGTCAATAATGTTCAACCTAAATCTACAATTAATAAAAATAATTTTCAAGCTTATAACACATCATTATTTACAACAATTTTTTTGGCTCTAAACGTGCAACCTTTATCTAAAATTTGTGTGGTGGTTATATCTCCTCTTTCACAGACACTTTAAACACATCAAATTCATAGTTTTCTTCAAGTTTTGGCCATGTACTTTTCCATCAAGCTAACTCCATAATAACAATTATTATTCATCAAAAAATTTATTTTCACAAACATACTTAGAGCACATCAAATTCATAGTCTTCTTCATGTTTTGGGTGCGTACTTACTTGATCTATAAAAGTATATAGGGTTGTTGTGAAAGTGTATATACATTCATATAAAATCAATGTATAGGAGGAGGCTATATAGTCGATGTGTACAGATGAGAAGGAGATAAACTAGGAGCTAAACTCGGTAAGCTTTTGACTAAATAATTTAGAGTTGTATTTACTAAAGTAATAATATAAAAATGGTAAATTAAATCGTATAGATTAAAGTATCATTGCTCCTTAATATGCCCCCGCCCCCACAAGATGGATGATCCATTGGACACTCCAATCTTGGATCGTAAATGAAGAAACGGGCTGTGACTGAGTGGTTTGATGAGAGCATCTGCGAGTTGGTCAGTGGAGTTGATGTGTAGAACTTTGAGAGATCCAACAACAAATTTATCGCAAGCAAAATGATAGTCTAGTGGAAGATGTTTCATGTGTGAATGATAGACAGGATTGGAACAGATATATGTGGCACAAGTGTTATCACAGAAAAGTATAAGAGATGATGTTTGTAGGACACCAAGGTCGGTGAGCAAGTTTTGAACCCAAGCAATTTCAGCTGTTGCATTAGCTAGTGATTTATATTCTGCCTCAGTGGAGGAGCGAGAAATACACTTTTTACGTGATAACTTCTAGGAGATAATATTAGAGCCAAGATAAATTATGTATACAGTTGTAGAGTGACCTCCATGCATAATGCCTCCCCAGTCAGAATTAGAAAAAGCCTTTAACTCAAGAGAGGAACCTCGTTTAAGATACATCCCATTAGAAAAAACCTTTAACTCAAGAGAGGAACCGCATTTAAGATACATCCCATGTATAGTAACCTTGACATAATGCAATACCCGTTTGAGTGCCTTCCAATGAATCTCGGATGGGGAATGCATAAATTGGGCTAAACGATTAATAGAAAAGGAAACATCAAGCCTTGTAAAGGGTAAATATTATAGCGAACGTACCAGTTTATGTTACTGTAACGCCCACAGATCCGGGCTAGTCAATTTTGAGGCAATAAGTGTCGAAAATGACTTTTTGGCAAAAGATTATTTATAATAAATAATCTTAACCAAGTTGTAGAATATGTCTCAAGGTTTCCGTACATATAAAGAACGCCGAAATCCGAGTTATAACAAAGAAGTTATGACACGTCAAAGTTTTACGGCAAAACCGGCACGGCACCGGGAAGCATAAATAGTAAATTTACGATAGAGCGACTTTTAGCCTTAGAAATCTAAACTAAAGTTGTAGTATATGTTAAAACAAGAACATACAAAAAAAGAACGCCTAAATCTGACTTCGTATGAGGAAGTTATGATTTTTCTAAGATTCGGCTTAGCAGTGCACGGCCCGAAACTCGATTTTTAGTTCTAGCGGTTTTTGGCTTATGCGACCTAAATGAGAGTTGAAGATCTCATTAATAGGAACTCAACGGTAAAAAATATAGACGAAACGGAGTCCGTATGAAGGAGTTACGAATACTTCGCGGTCATTTAACAGTCTAAACGTCTCCTCCTGTTAAATTTGAGATCAGTCGAGAATTAGCCGACGGAGTCTAAATGAAAGTTATAGATCTTGATTTTACCTACGCATTGAAAAAAGAACGTCGAAAACGGAGCTCGTATGCGAAAGTTATGATTTTTCTATGTTTGAAGGCAGATACGCGATAGGGGGTGACGTGGCACCACCAGAAGGTTGCCACATGCCCCAACTCGGCGAGTAGGTCCTCCTACTCGGCGATTCCATCAGGAATTCACCCTATAAATAGAGGTGTCGGGTCTTGCCATTTCCTCACACCTTCAAACCCTTCTTTCTCTCTCTAACCTCCCTTAATCCCCCTAAAGTCTAGGTAAACCCCCTAGCACCCGAAGGAAGCCCCGAGGCTCCCGGAGTCCCGAGAAAAGAGCCTTTCGGCTCGGAAACGCTGCTCCAGCGAATCCCGATTTTGCGAAAAACCCGATGTAAGTGAGCTACGCCTACGCTAGTTTTAATATAGCTTCTAATTTATTATAGTAACATTATTAGGACCTTAAAATAATTATTTGGGCTATTATTATGAGTTATATTGAGTGTTATTTAACGCTTATATTATAATAATAATAATAATAATAATAATAATAATAATAATAATAATAGCTAGACTATTAATTAGTCACGGTTAACATCATACTAAACCCTAGTCATATTGATATTAGGTTTTGTCAAGGAAATTGTTTTAAGAGCAACGAAGTGTTGTCCGAGTGCCGAGTCACCACCTAATCAGGTGAGTGCATGGTCCCTTTCATCTTACACATAGATATGAAGTATTTTAATATAAATTACGTGCTATGGGTGCATATTGTCTGAATACTTGCTGTCTATGCTGATGAAAGATTTTTATACCTGTTTTAAATGATGTAAGCTGTATAAAGTATTTTCTATCTACAAAATATGTTGGGTAAAACATGGGTCATTGAAGGCCCAATAACATATATGTGTTATCCCTTTGGGCCCAAAGATCATGTTGGTAGGCTTGCAAGGCCCAAAAAGCATGATTTGAAACCTATAAGCCCAAAGTTTGTAGATTTACTCATTGTAGTCATCACGTATCTATTGAAGTGTTTTTAATTTGATGCTTGTTGTGTTGTATTGATTCGAGACCGAATCAATTCGTTTATAACGATATTTGGTACTGAAGGTGTACTCGTTTTCCGTTTTATCGCTAGTCGGGTATCTTGTATTTTGTCTTAATTAATTAATTTGTTTAAAAGTATGATTTTTACCTTTTCACTACCTTTCTTTTAGAAACATAACACTTTTAGCCATTTATATAAAAGAATTTCGTTTTTAGTCCTTCAAATATTTTCTTGACACTTTTGTATCATAAACTTGTTGAAAAGACATTTTTAACCCAAAATTTATTTTGTAAACAACTTTAGCCCTTCCAGAATGATGTTTTCTCGGTTAGAACCCAAAATTTCGCAACTTTGACAGTTTTGGCCCAAAATATAAAAAGTTTACATTTTTTATCCTTTTTGAATTTGAAACTCATTTTTGACCTTTAAATAGTTTTATTTCACTTCAAATCCCCTGTTTTACAGAATGTTACAATTCAGCCCCTTAAAACTCCAAATTTCGCAATTTTGGGCTTATTGGGCCGAAAAGCCCAAATTTAGCCCATTAAGCTAAGTTTTTGCATTTCAAGTCCTTTGAAGATTCTAATATTGAGAAAATCGATTATAGAAACTGTTTTGACTCTTTTTACCCTCAAGAAACCGTGAATTTACAGTTTTTAACCCAAGTTTTGTATTTTTGACAATTTAAGTCCTAAAATGGGTTTTATGTTAAAATATGTTCCTCATAACCTTATAAGCTATTTTTCTTGACTATATTAGTGTAAAATAACTTAGATTATGTTTGTTTCCTTTCTCATGTCATAGATCTTGAGTTAATACCCCTTTTGGTTGCATTTTCATCACAAAAACACATAAAATCACACACATACATGCATAAAATCACACATAGCACACATATACACATAGATCTATATATATATATATATATATATATATATATATATATATATATACTAGTTTATAACCCGTGGGAACCACGGTTATAAAATTAATCAAACTTTTATAGTAAAAACTAAAAGTTATTAATAAGTTATTTTAAATAAATTATTAATTTAAGAGATATTTTTTATTAGTTATGTGAAATTATAATCATTGATTCAAATAAATATATAAAATTAATTTTTAATATATATTAGATATTTTTTATTTGTGAATTAATGAAAACAATAATTTAAAATTTAAAATTTAAAATAGAATCACATTAATGAGGAGGTCTAATAAATTTAAAATGGAAAACTAATAGATTGGCAAGTGGCAACACATTAATTAAAATGTCTATTATGATGACACATGGCAAAAGAGCTACTCTTTTTTCATTTGTCCTTAATATGATCAATGTGAACAAAAGTCACGAAAAGATACTTCTTTTTCATCTGTAGAATCAATGAAAAGACATTTCGTGTTCATATCTAAATACAAAAAACTTATGGATTGATTCATGTACACAATTAAATTTGTTATGGAATTTAAAGAAAATACAAGGAAAAAAGATGTGGAAGGAATCAATCAAACCTATTTGAAACTTCTCCATTCTCGTGCACTCTACATAACGAAAATGAAAAGAGAAGAAAAGTAAATGTTTTTATATAGCAAAAATACTTCAATTAAAAAAATTTCAGATAGCATAAGTTGAAGAGTAGTGGAGTTTCAAATGAATATGGTTCAAGATAGATGGTTTGTCTTGAAACATATTCACTTGAATGACCTCTTTTATAAGAGATAGATAGAAGTAAATGATAGATTATCATTTCTAAACATTAGTATCAAGTGTTAGATAAAAAATAATAGGAGAAAACACCACATAAACCTCCAAACCCAAGAATGGAATCTGTATGTCAATAAAAGAGAGAAAAAATCAGTTTAGAGGCAATATATTCAGGAGAGTCGTAGCCTTTTTCATTCTTCTAAGTATACCTCAAATTCTGGAGTTTTGTGTATTATTTTGGTGAAGAAAAACCCCAACGAGACACCTAGAAAAAGAGGGTATCCAAAAAGACTTTGACAGAAGAAAAGGAGAAAAATGAAAGAGTTAATAGGTTTATGCTCTTGTTCTTGCTTCTATTGAGTATGGAATACTTCTACTAAGAATTACAAAAGAGTGACAAGTTGGAAAGGCTTTGTTCAAGATTTTATCAAATTTCAAGCATTATTATCTAAAAAATCGTATTACAACTACAATTGATGCGACATAATCCACTTCTTCAACTCTTCGTATTTTAATCATTAACGTATGTACTACATGAAAGTTTTATTTCAGAAAATACTACTTGTAAGGTTATTATTCAAAAAAACTATATTGCAATATTTGAATCGCAAAACCTTCAACAACATGAAGGTTTTTTTGTGATAAATTAGTACTAACATATCTACATATATAACGAGAGAATACAAAACATTATTGGAAATTTATATATATCATCAAAAGCTATTAATTAAAGAATGTAAAAAGTCATTTAGCTTTCAAATCGATAAGATTAGAGAAAATAAATTATCACTAACCACATGAGTTTGAATGACCTCTACATAGGTTAAAATAGTATTGTTAAAACATTATAAAATATATGTTCTTTAGAAAGGTTATTTTATTGATATTAACTTTGATATAATAATTTTTACATTAGGTTTATACATAAAATTTCAACTATTTTTAACAATATTACTCAATGACATCTACCACTTCTTACACATAAATAATATTAAAATAATTTTTGATTTAGTGTTACTTTTAACAATTTTTATGATCAATTAATTTAAAATTTCACTAATGTGATCATTTTTACATTCCATGATATATATATATATATATATATATATATATATATATATATATATATATATATATATAGGGAAATGATCAAATGAGAACACCTAAAAGGTTGAGAACGCGAGAACAGTTCTGAACCAATCAATAGATAAGGGCATATAGGTAAACTTGTCTTTTAATTAAATGATATTTTCCTAAATTTTTGGGATTCTAATTGATTGTTACCAAAAAAATAATTTTTTTTCCATTTTCTTTATATAATTAATGAAAGAGAAAAAAAGTTATCAATTTAAAATGATTTTATATTGCTTTAGGTGATTATTGTCCATAAATGAATAAATATCAAACTAATTTATTGAGTATACAATCAATTAAAAATATATAACAGTTAACTAATTTTTTAATTTAATTTTATCAAATAGTGTCATATTCATAACTAAAAATGTCATGACTGCATTTGTCTTTTTTTTTGTTCATGAATTGATTTCAAAAAAATATTTAAGAATTCACCATTTCGTTGCAAATAAATATGTGTTTTATTACAGTCATAAATGAATACAACTCTAATCATACATGAATACATTTACAAGAATACAAAAAACGTCTAAATTCCTATATTTTCAGTAGTTATATTCATATAAGAATATAATGTGAATTATAGATGAATTACTACAACATTGTTTTTTTTTCTTCATATTTTCTTGTGCTATCATACATATAGAAACGAAGAGGGACGCCCTTGATCCTGCTATCAATTTCCATTCTTTACGGTTATCCTTATTAGAAACATCAAGCTCTAAATTACTCCTGTTCAAAACATAAATCATTAAGGTATGAAATCATGCATTTATAATATACTTCTATTCACTGATTTTAACTACAAATGAGACATTTGACATTGTATTCATATAAGATTACAACTTATTTTTTATCTAAAAAACATAGTTCTAATCATTAACAATTAATCAATCCTTAATACCGATTCACAAAATACATCAATGAATAAGACAAAATATCACAAGGATGGTTTACCTACTATGATTTAATAGTTCTAATCATTAACAATTAATCAATCCTTAATACCGATTCATATACAATTGTAACAATCTAAGTGACTTACCTTCAAAACCTTGACTTCTGATTTACATTTTGACCATGCACTTGATTATCTGCAAAATTAAAAGATCTATCAACCAATCCAGCCTAATGCCCATGAATAAAATAAGAGTTTCTTATAATCATCTGCTGTGGAATTTGATCTTATAATCATCTGCTTCATCAATGATTTGGCTTAGCAACTCTTTCTCTATCTTCTCCTTCTCTTCTAAACGCAATGCATTTTCTCTGTCATGAGAAACATGTTAGGGTTCCGATTCAAAATTAATACAACATATCAGATTACCGTTAGATTAGGGTTGTCAATGAGTCAGATCGAGACTAATCATTCAATGAACTTGATATCAATTACAGTCAGTATAGGTAACAGATATAATCAAAGTTAAATGTCAACTGATTTTCTAAATAATACTACAAAAGCCAATTGATTCTCCTGCCTAAAACTCAAAAGCGTATAATCGATCAAAGCATAAAATGATAGTAGAATGAGAAAATTAACAGACGAAATTAATCCATAAGCTTGTGTAATTAAAGAAAAACATAAATAATTAATAAAAATGATAAAGCCCTAACCTCCTCCATTCTCTGAGTGCAAAACCCTCCTCAGGCTGCATCTCCGACAATGGGAGCATAACCGATCCATCTGACGCCATATACTCACCTTCGAAGGGCGTTCCATTTTCGTTAAACAATGAAATTTCGGGCTGATCGGGCGATAATCCTCCACCAGAAACGAAAATCGGCGTCGGGGACGGATAATTAGATACATGCTCCTCCTCGGTAACCAAAACCGGAGAGTATTTAACTACAAAACCATCATCGGAAAAGTGAACTGGATCAGCGACTGAATCATCAAACGAAGAACACGTGGTTGACTTAATTATCTCGGCGATCTGTTTGTACACGATCGTATTATGTTTGCTTGGTGAACAGGTGAACTGTTATTTTTCTTTTGAATCGAAGGTGCAGATGATGGAGGCGGTGAACTGATTCAACCCTAGGGAGAGAGAGAGAGAGAGAGAGAGAGAGAGAGAGAGAGAGATGAAGAGGGATACGTAATTGGAAATAAGAGTGGCAATGAGAAATTATAGGATTGACCTAAATTTCATTTATTGTTATACCCTTATGCCATTTTAAAAGTTACATTTTACTACAAATAGTTTTAGAATTAACATAAATTACCCGTTTGATAATAGCCTTATATTTGAATATTTATATGAATCAGATGTGTTCTCGCGTTCTCAACCTTTTTGGTGTTCTCAGTTGATCCTACTCCTATATATATATATATATATATATATATATATATATATATATATATATATATATATATATATATATATATATATATATATATATATATATATATATATAAAAGATTAGTTACTTTTATATCATGTAAATATTATGTTAAGATAATCTAGATAGTCTAAACAAAAGAATCAATGGTTCTATAAAAATCTTAATTAATTCTTATCCATAATTATACGCCTCCCATTTAGAAATGTTTCAAATACTCGGGAATTAATCATAATCATTGATTTTTTTCATCTGCCATCCATAATTGTTTCATATATACTAGTTCTGAAACCCGTATATTATACGGGTTGATTAAAACAAAATGTTAAATAGAAACGATTAAATTAGAAGTTTATTTGAATTTGAAATTTGAAATAAATAAAAGTTATGAGAAAAAAAAACATGCAAAAAATAAATAATTTAAAATTATTGTTTACTTATCAGACCTGTATACTAAACAGGTTAATTATAACAAAATGTTAAACACAAAGGTTTCAACTGTAAATTTATTTAAAATTGAAATTGAAATTTAAAATTTAAAATTTGAAATTAATATCATTATGGTAGGTTTAATTTATGGAAACTAATTAATAATATATTAGAAATGGAAAATGAAATAA